>NC_135401.1:860000-955000 GCF_051989625.1 Stigmatopora argus | reverse complement strand
TTCTAGCCTATTTAAGTACCCTAAAATTAATTAATATACTTTGAATTACTATTCTAGCTTATTTAAGTACCCTAAACTTAATTAATATACTTTGAATTACTGTTCTAGCTTATATAAGTATCCTAAAATAAACTAATATACTTTTAATCACTATTCTATCATATTTAAGTATCCTAAAATAAATTAATATACTTTTAATTACTATTCTAGCTTATTTTAGTACCCTAAAATAAATTAACATACTTTTAATTACTATTCTAGCTTATTTAAGTACCCTAAAGTTAATAAATATACTTTTAATTACTATTCTAGTCTATTTAAGTACCCTAAAATTAACTAATATACTTTTAATTACTATTCTAGCCTATTTAAGTACCCTAAAATTAATTTATACTGTTAAATTTACTGAAATACTGAGGAACATAAATAGTGAATAGTGGAACAGTTTAAACTTCTGAAATTCCTCAATTGGCACTCTAAATTATTCAAAGGACTCTAAAAGTGACTTAAATCTACTATAGTACTCACCTTATGAATCAATAAATACCTTAAAGTCAGTGGTGTTAATAGACTTGTAAAATGACAAGAATACACTCCCTAAATAAAAGAACTTACTTGTTTCAACAAGTCCTGTAGCTGCTATTCTCTTTTCGTCCGCCAGAGGTCAGCAGCGAGGCGACGCGTGCCTGCGTGTGGTCCCGCTTTCTTTCAAGTGGTCTGTCACTCACTTGCGATGCCGTCAATGGCCGCGCCCTCATTACGGCGCCTTTGATGTGACGGACGTGGACGCGAACAATGGCCGCCGCTGTAAACGCTCGCCCGTTGCCCTGGAAACGTCCGCGCCATCAACAACAACAACAAAAAGGCAAGCCAATTGATGTTACAAAAACTTAAACACGTAAAATAGATAAAGATCCATTTCTAATGGCGTAATCTTAGTTTTAAATACTACTTAAAATCGTTGTTTTGTTAAAATAACATTATTTGTACTGTTTTTTTTTAAGTCAAGGTGCAGAAAAATAACCAAACAAACTTTACTCCTGCAAGTATTTTTTTTAAACATGTAACATTTTCAAAACGAATTTTTAATTATGTGATTTCAGTAAATAGTGACATCCAATTTTAGACTATGCTTCCTCCCGTTTTGTAACTATAATATAAATTCTACCCTTAAATTCGATTAGAACTTTATTTCATCCGGTCTTTAAGAATTATTTTTATATATTAGATTAGAACTTTATTTCATCCCATATTTGTGATTTTTTTTAACCTAGATTGATTAGAAATAATGTTTGACTATTTACACCAGAGATACTGAATTTAACATTCTTGTGCGGGCCATTTTCACTTACCTTCTCATAACTTGCCGTGGGCCAATCAAAATGGAGTCAAGGCTTCTGGTTGAACACCACTGCTTTCCTGTCAAGAGATAAAAATACAAATAAAGCTTTCAATATGGAATTATTTTCAACAACATGCACATCAATTTCACTCCATTGTAATTGAAACAGGCCCCATTTTGAAGTAAAAGTCTCCCCAAAACTATTTAAAACAGCAAAAAGTGGGGGTCCCATGTCCCCCCTATGTCCCCCGCTACGCCCCCCCCCCCCCCAAATGTGAGGGAGCTGGCATTTTATGGACAATGACACCCACAGGAAGTGTAAACACAGGTCAAGTGTTAAAGTCCAACCCGCCAATTCTCACCTCCATTAGAGGGGGGTGTCAACATCGGCACCCCCCCCCCCACCCCTAAAGTGCACCTGGGGCTAAAACCCTGACAAATGAGGCTTTTGTTCTGCACCAGGCCTGCAAAAATTATAAACACAGACCCAAAAAGTACTACAAAAATGGCCCAAAATCCAAAGGAAATCCACATTTGATGATTAAATCCCAACTTAAGCCCCTCCCCCTTCTCCACTTCCCTTTCCAATTTATTTCCCAAACTCATTTGTGCATAATGGCCTATTAAAACTTTCCTGATGACCCCCCCCCACCCCCCATCCATTGAGTAGCGTGTATTCCTTGTCTGGGTTCAATACACATAAGCCCCGCCCCCCACACCACCACCACCACCCTCCAAACTGGTTCAATCGCCGTACCCTAAAAAAATAAAAGCCATCTTATTTTTTCCTCCCCGACGAATATGGCGGCTTTGACGGCTATCGGGCGATGCGGGGTGGTCTCGGGGTGTGTTTGCCTCCCTCATTAGACGTCCCGGTGTCGGCGGCGGCGACGGCGGCGAAAGAAGAGAAGAAAGGGAAGGAGAGGCGCCATGTTTGCAGAGGTGCCTTGCAACGGCACCCCCGAGTCGTCTCTTCGCTTCTCAAAAACGCAACAGAGGTAAGACAGTCTAAGTACTATTTCAAAATGGACATACTCTATATCAATCCATCATTTTCCATAGCCCTTATCGTCACAAGGAGGGCTGCGGGGGTGCTGGAGCCTATCCCGGCTAACTAACTAACCTCATTAATGGCTAGCCCATCGCAGGGCACCGAGTCAAATAACCAATCATAGCCATTAGGAACAATTTAGCATCCCATTAGCCTAGCCTGCATGTTTTAGGGGGACGTGGAGTACCCGCAGAAAACCCACGCCAGCCCAGGGCGACATCCAAACTACACACAGGAAGGGAAATGAATGGTCACGGTAAGTTAGAAGGTCCAAAACGTTATTTTTTCTCCATCTACATGGCTGAAAACAAAGAAAAAACAACTTAATTTTGTCGTTTTGACACAAAATACATATTTAGTAGTTGGTAATTGGCAGGAAAGCTGACTAATGACATCGCTAATGGTTATGAATATGAAAGAGCGGCGACTTGATTGCTTAACGCCAGGCCATTGTCTTCCCTTAATCACTTTTCACCCTGCCATGCAAAAAATTGGAGTTCCTCAAGCACCCCCTGCCCCCTTTTAAGCCCCGCCCCCTGTTGATCCTCAACACACATTGGACGGACGGACGGACGGACGGACGGACGCATCTCCTGAGCGCAAAATCCAACAACATCCTACTTGGCGAATTTGACGCCTCCCTTTCGGGGAGCGACACCCCAGCTGCAAAACGGCCCACTTTTGCCTCGGCGTCGATGGCACGAGGGCCCAATGCTTACCGGCCCCCCTGACAAAATATTTGCAAAAAATGATTGACAGACTGCAGGAAAATGAGTCAAACATATTTTAAAGTATAACTTCAATCTATTGCCAATTTCCTAAAGTAACAGAAAAGTGAAAAACACAAAGATTTGATAAAGTACTCCAAAAAATGACCTTAATCCAGTATAATACTGCCTAAAAGTAACTTTTCTACATAGGAAAATACTTTGCACATAAAAAATACCTATTTTACATAGGTATTTTTTATGTGTATTATAGTATTTCCCTATATTGAAAAGTTACCTTTAGGCAGTATTTTAGTATTTTGAGAGTATTTTTTAGTACATGGACAAGTATTAAAGTCATTTCAAGAAAGTAGAAAAGTTTGTCGTTAGGTATTTTTTATGTGTATTATAGTATTTCCCTAACGACAAACTTTTCTACTTTCTTGAAATGACTTTAATACTCATGTAATGTACTAAAAATACTCTCAAAATACTAAAATACTGCCTAAAAGTAACTTTTCAACATAGGGAAATACTATAATACACATAAAAGATACCTAAAGACAAACATCTCTACTTTCTTGAAGTGACTTTAATACTTGTGTAATGTACTAAAATACTAAAATACTGCCTAAAAGTAACTTTTCTACATAGGGAAATACTATAATACACATAAAAAATACCTAAAGACAAACTTCTCTACTTTCTTGAAATGACTTTAATACTCGTGTGATGTACTAAAATACTGCCTAAAAGTAACTTTTCAACATAGGGAAATACTATAATACACATAAAAGATACCTAAAGACAAACTTCTCTACTTTCTTGAAATGACTAATACTCATGTAATGTACTAAAAATACTCTCAAAATACTAAAATACTGCCTAAAAGTAACTTTTCAACGTAGGGAAATACTATAATACACATAAAAGATACCTAACGATAAACTTTTCTACTTTCTTGAAATGACTTTAATACTTGTGTAAAGTACTAAAATACTCTCAAAATACCTAAATAGTGCCTAAAAGTGACTTTTCTAAATCAAAAAATACTGTGTACATAAAATGTAATCTTATTCCTCTCTTGAAATAACTTCAACACTGAAAAAAGTCACTCCAGTGAAGCTTTTGAATTAAAAAAAGTCAATAATAATAGACTACTTTTGACGAAATCCCCTAAAACATTGAACAAACCATTTCCAGCAAGTAGTAATTAACATTAAAATGCAAATTGCACCTCATTATTATGTATTTGTGCACCTTATAGTGAATCTTTAAACCTCACTATACTTAAATAATGACAACAAAAGCCTCCAATTCGAATCTCCCCACTGAAAAAAGTCCCAACTTTCAGTACTCTATGCATCCTCCAATTGGACGCGCATGGACGTCAATGGCGTCGCCTTAACTTAATGCACTTAATGAGATGATTTGCCTTTAACGCGATCAAAATCCCACTCGGCGACATCAAGGCTTTCCAGGAATTCGAACCGTTCTCTCTAACTGCGACCGACGACGCCCCCCCGCCATCCGTCTTCAAAAGCCCCCTTCCCCTTTCGCCCCCCCCCCCCTCCTCCTCGTCGTCGTGACCCCCCCCCTCATGGGGGCCCCCATCGCATGTTTGACAAACCCAGTTTTAGTTGGTCCTCCCTCCCTCCTTCCCTCCCGCCAATTAATCGGATACGCGCTCGGTCGGCTCCTCTCATCTTTCCACGGGACAAAAGCCCAGGGGGCGGGGCTAAATCCGATTTAGGCTACCGGGTGGGCGACATAAAAAAACAAAAGGCAAACATCAGACGTCAGTCTTCGAGTGAACTCTTCTTGTCAACATGTACGAGACGAGCAACGGAAGTGCCTCGGGATACTCGTCGCCGCATGCTTCCGGTCAGCAGCAGCAGCGGACCGTCGGCAAGAAATGCTGCTTCAGCATCGAGGCGCTCCTCGCCAAGCCCGAGCGGCGGTCGAGCACCCCGATGCCGATGCCCATGCCCATGCCGATGGCCATGCCCGTGGCGATGCCGCCCTTCCCCGCCTCCTGCTGCCCGAGCGCACCCGCATCCGCGCCCGCATCCTTCGGCCTGACTTACCCGCCCCCGCCGGTGGGCTACTACTGCGGCTGCCCGGCCTTCAGCAACTACCAGGCGGCCTTTTACGCGCCAGGTATCGCTTCTACTTTTTTAATGCCATTGACGACGAGAGACGTCCAATCTCCCCAGTCTTATTTTAATATCTATTTTATATTATTATTTTTTGGACGGCAATTGAAGTGGATTTTTATCGCCGTTTTCGGCCGTTTTCTTACTTCTACTTTTTTAGTGCCATTGACGACAAGAGACGTCCAATCTCCCCAGTCTTATTTTAATATGTCTATTTTTTGGGGGGGACGGCGATTGAAGTGCATTTTTATCGCCGTTTTCGGCCGTTTTCTTGCTTTCTTCTACTTTTTTATTGCCATTGACGACGAGAGACGTCCAATCTCCCCAGTCTTATTTTAATGTCTTTTTTTTTTTTTTTGGACGGCGATTGAAGTGCATTTTTATGGCCGTTTTCGGCCGTTTTCTTACTTTGGCAATCGCGTATTTTCGTTGCGCAGAGTTTGAAAAGCATTCATTTTAAGTTATTTTAGGCTTTTTAAATGTATTAAGAGAGTTCGATTGGGGACATAATTGAGTTGCAATATTTTAAGAAGCCATTTTTTAAATTTGTCTGACGAGTTTGGATTATTTTTGTCGTTTCAAAAAGAAATCACGAGCATTGAAATCGATTTGGTAATAAAAATGTTACTTTAGATATGTATTTTGGACGTTTTTATCCTTCTATTTAAGATCATAAATGGAATACTTGGGAGCAGTCTTTCGATAGTTTCAATAATTTTTTTTCTAGTTTCAAACGTTTTCATATGAGTTGAAATGGTCTTTTAGCGGGTTTTAAGAGTATATTCATAGTGATTTTGAAATATTAATATTACACGGCTGGAGTTGGAAGGATTTTATTGGCATGTCTAGTATTTTTAGTAGTTTCTGCGATACTTTTAGTAGATTTTGTCAAAACTTGATTGAATGAAATGTGTTGAAGTTTGTCTCGATACTTGCTACTCACTTTTACCAATTATACTAATTTATTCTGTTGACCTATTCCGATTTATTTATTATTGACTTTTACTATTTAGTTTTTTCAAAAGTATTGACGTGACATTATTTCATCAGTTTTAAGAGTTGTTTTTTTTTAAATCTGACTTTAATTTTGCGTTTTTCTGTTTTTCAGTGGTGGCGAAAGGGCCGGTGGTGTCCAAGGTGGAGGGCAAGGGCAAGGGGCAGGGTGGCGGCAAGTCCAAGCGCACGCGCACCAGTTTCAGCAGCGAGCAGCTGGCCCGCCTGGAGAAGGAGTTTGCCGGGCAGCAGTACATGGTGGGCTCCGAGAGGTTCCTGCTGGCCAAAGCCCTGCGCCTCAGCGAAGCGCAGGTCGCCATCAAAACACGCTTTCTCGCCATAACGTCACTCTTTTTGACATTTACTTAGTGCTTGGTTTCTCCACAGGGCTGCCATGGGTTTTTTTTCCCGGGTACTCCGGTTTCTTCCCAGGCAAAACATGTATGCTAGGCTAATTGAATGCTAAATAGTGCCTAATGGTTGTTTGTTTGACTCATCTGCGATTGGCTGGTCGACAATTACCCCTTGCCACCCCGGTGCCCGTAGTTAGCTGGGACAGGCTCTAGCACCCCCACATGATTCTTTCGAGGCTAAGCTGTACAGAAAACGAATGAATGTTTACATTAATGCCAAATTTTATGTCATTTTTTTAAAGAAAAAAGCCTTACTATACATGGTCATTTATTTAAAAAAAGCCTAACTATATTATGTCTTTTTAAAGAAAAAAACGCCTCACTATACTATGTCGTTTTTTACGAAAAAAAAAGCCTTACTATACTATGTCGTTTTTTTAAAGAAAAAAACGCCTTACTATACATTGTCGTTTTTTAAAAGAAAAAAAGCCTTACTATTCTATGTCGTTTTTTAATGAAAAAAAGTCTTACTATACTATGTCGTTTTTTTTTTAGGAAAAAAGCCTTACTATACTATGTCGTTTTTTAATGAAAAAAAGCCTTACTATACTATGTCGTTTTTTTTTGGGAAAAAAGCCTTACTATACTATGTCGTTTTTTAAGAAAACCGCCTTACTATACATGGTCGTTTTTAAAAAGAAAAAAAGCCTTACTATACTATGTCGTTTTTTGAGAAAAAAGCCTTACTATACTATGTCGTTTTTTTTAGGAAAAAAGCCTTACTATACTATGTCGTTTTTTAAGAAAAACGCCTTACTATACATGGTCGTTTTTTAAAAGAAGAAAAGCCTTACTATACTATGTCGTTTTTTAATGAAAAAAAGCCTTACTATACTATGTCGTTTTTTAAGAAAAAAAGCCTTACTATACTATGTCGTTTTTTTAGGGAAAAAAAGCCTTACTATACTATGTCGTTTTTTTAGGAAAAAAAGCCTTACTATACTATGTCGTTTTTTAATGAAAAAAAGCCTAACTATACTATGTCGTTTTTTAAGAAAAAAAGCCTTACTATACCATGTCATTTTTTACGAAAAAAAGCTTTACTATACTATGTCGTTTTTTTAAAGAAAAAAAGCCTTACTATACATGGGCGTTTATTTTTTAAAAAGCCTTACTATATTATGTTGTTTTTTTAAGAAAAAACGCCTTACTATACTATGTCGTTTTTTAAGAAAAAACGCCTCACTATACATTGTCGTTTTTTAAAAGGAAAAAAGGCCTTACTATTCTATGTCGTTTTTTAATGAAAAAAAGTCTTACTATACTATGTCGGTTTTTTTTAGGAAAAAAAGCCTTACTATACTATGTCGTTTTTTTTAGGAAAAAAAGCCTTACTATACTATACTATGTCGTTTTTTAAGAAAAAACGCCTTACTATACATGGTCGTTTTTAAAAAGAAAAAAAGCCTTACTATACTATGTCGTTTTTTGAGAAAAAAGCCTTACTATACTATGTCGTTTTTTTTAGGAAAAAAGCCTTACTATACTATGTCATTTTTTTAATAAAAAACGCCTTACTATACTATGTCGTTTTTTAAGAAAAACGCCTTACTATACTATGTCGTTTTTTTAGGAAAAAAAGCCTTACTATACTATGTCGTTTTTTAATGAAAAAAAGCCTTACTATACTATGTCGTTTTTTTTAGGAAAAAAAGCCTTACTATACTATGTCGTTTTTTAAGAAAAAACGCCTTACTATACTATGTCGTTTTTTAAGAAAACCGCCTTACTATACATGGTCGTTTTTAAAAAGAAAAAAAGCCTTACTATACTATGTTGTTTTTTGAGAAAAAAGCCTTACTATACTATGTCGTTTTTTTTAGGAAAAAAGCCTTACTATACTATGTCATTTTTTTAAGAAAAAACGCCTTACTATACTATGTCGTTTTTTAAGAAAAACGCCTTACTATACTATGTCGTTTTTTTAGGAAAAAAAGCCTTACTGTACTATGTCGTTTTTTAAGAAAAAAAGCCTTACTATACCATGTCGTTTTTTACGAAAAAAAGCCTTACTATACTATGTCGTTTTTTTAAAGAAAAAAAGCCTTACTATACTATGTCATTTTTTTAAAGAAAAAAAGCCTTACTATACTATGTCGTTTTTTTAGGGAAAAAAAGCCTTACTATACTATGTCGTTTTTTTAGGAAAAAAAGCCTTACTATACTATGTCGTTTTTTAATGAAAAAAAGCCTTACTATACTATGTCGTTTTTTTAGGGAAAAAAAGCCTTACTATACTATGTCGTTTTTTAAAGAAAAAAGCCTTACTATACTATGTCGTTTTTTTAGGGAAAAAAAGCCTGACTATACTATGTCGTTTTTTTAGGAAAAAAAGCCTTACTATACTATGTCGTTTTTTAATGAAAAAAAGCCTTACTATACTATGTCGTTTTTTAAGAAAAAAAGCCTTACTATACTATGTCGTTTTTTAAGAAAAAAGCCTTACTATACTATGTCGTTTTTTTAGGGAAAAAAGCCTTACTATACTATGTCGTTTTTTAATGAAAAAAAGCCTTACTATACTATGTCGTTTTTTTAGGGAAAAAAAGCCTTACTATACTATGTCGTTTTTTAAAAGAAAAAAAGCCTTACTATACTATGTCGTTTTTTTACGAAAAAAAGCCTTACTATACTATGTCGTTTTTTACGAAAAAAAAGCCTTACTATACTATGTCGTTTTTTTAAAGAAAAAAAGCCTTACTATACTATGTAGTTTTTTTAGGGAAAAAAAGCCTTACTATACTATGTCGTTTTTTAATGAAAAAAAGCCTTACTATACTATGTCGTTTTTTTAGGAAAAAAAGCCTTACTATACTATGTCGTTTTTTTAAAGAAAAAAAGCCTTACTATACTATGTCGTTTTTTTAGGGAAAAAAAGCCTTACTATACTATGTCGTTTTTTTAAAGAAAAAAAGCCTTACTATACTATGTCGTTTTTTTAGGGGAAAAAAAGCCTTACTATACTATGTCGTTTTTTTAGGAAAAAAAGCCTTACTATACTATGTCGTTTTTTAATGAAAAAAAGCCTTACTATACTATGTCGTTTTTTAAGAAAAAAAGCCTTACTATACTATGTCGTTTTTTAAGAAAAAAGCCTTACTATACTATGTCGTTTTTTTAGGGAAAAAAAGCCTTACTATACTATGTCGTTTTTTAAGAAAAAAAGCCTTACTATACTATGTCGTTTTTTTAATGAAAAAAAGCCTTACTATACTATGTCGTTTTTTAAGAAAAAAAGCCTTACTATACTATGTCGTTTTTTAAGAAAAAAAGCCTTACTATACTATGTCGTTTTTTTAGGGAAAAAAGCCTTACTATACTATGTCGTTTTTTTAGGAAAAAAAGCCTTACTATACTATGTCGTTTTTTAATGAAAAAAAGCCTTACTATACTATGTCGTTTTTTTTTGGGAAAAAAGCCTTACTATACTATGTCGTTTTTTAAGAAAACCGCCTTACTATACATGGTCGTTTTTAAAAAGAAAAAAAGCCTTACTATACTATGTCGTTTTTTGAGAAAAAAGCCTTACTATACTATGTCGTTTTTTTTAGGAAAAAAGCCTTACTATACTATGTCGTTTTTTAAGAAAAACGCCTTACTATACATGGTCGTTTTTTAAAAGAAGAAAAGCCTTACTATACTATGTCGTTTTTTAATGAAAAAAAGCCTTACTATACTATGTCGTTTTTTAAGAAAAAAAGCCTTACTATACTATGTCGTTTTTTTAGGGAAAAAAAGCCTTACTATACTATGTCGTTTTTTTAGGAAAAAAAGCCTTACTATACTATGTCGTTTTTTAATGAAAAAAAGCCTAACTATACTATGTCGTTTTTTAAGAAAAAAAGCCTTACTATACCATGTCATTTTTTACGAAAAAAAGCTTTACTATACTATGTCGTTTTTTTAAAGAAAAAAAGCCTTACTATACATGGGCGTTTATTTTTTAAAAAGCCTTACTATATTATGTTGTTTTTTTAAGAAAAAACGCCTTACTATACTATGTCGTTTTTTAAGAAAAAACGCCTCACTATACATTGTCGTTTTTTAAAAGGAAAAAAGGCCTTACTATTCTATGTCGTTTTTTAATGAAAAAAAGTCTTACTATACTATGTCGGTTTTTTTTAGGAAAAAAAGCCTTACTATACTATGTCGTTTTTTTTAGGAAAAAAAGCCTTACTATACTATACTATGTCGTTTTTTAAGAAAAAACGCCTTACTATACATGGTCGTTTTTAAAAAGAAAAAAAGCCTTACTATACTATGTCGTTTTTTAAGAAAAAAAGCCTTACTATACTATGTCGTTTTTTTAATGAAAAAAAGCCTTACTATACTATGTCGTTTTTTAAGAAAAAAAGCCTTACTATACTATGTCGTTTTTTAAGAAAAAAAGCCTTACTATACTATGTCGTTTTTTAATGAAAAAAAGCCTTAGTATACTATGTCGTTTTTTAAGAAAAAAAGCCTTACTATACTATGTCGTTTTTTAAGAAAAAAAGCCTTACTATACTATGTCGTTTTTTTAGGGAAAAAAGCCTTACTATACTATGTCGTTTTTTTTAGGAAAAAAAGCCTTACTATACTATGTCGTTTTTTAATGAAAAAAAGCCTTACTATACTATGTCGTTTTTTTAAGAAAAAAAGCCTTACTATACTATGTCGTTTTTTAAGAAAAAAGCCTTACTATACTATGTCGTTTTTTTAGGGAAAAAAGCCTTACTATACTATGTCGTTTTTTAAGAAAAAAAGCCTTACAATACTATGTCGTTTTTTTAATGAAAAAAAGCCTTACTATACTATGTCGTTTTTTAAGAAAAAAAGCCTCACTATACTATGTCGTTTTTTAATGAAAAAAAGCCTTACTATACTATGTCGTTTTTTAAGAAAAAAAGCCTTACTATACTATGTCGTTTTTTTTAGGGAAAAAAAGCCTTACTATACTATGTCGTTTTTTTAGGGAAAAAAAGCCTTACTATACTATGTCGTTTTTTTTTTTAAAAAGCCTTACTATACTATGTCGTTTTTTAATGAAAAAAAAGCCTTACTATACTATGTCGTTTTTTAAGAAAAAAAGCCTTACTATACTATGTCGTTTTTTAATGAAAAAAAGCCTTACTATACTATGTCGTTTTTTTAAAGAAAAAAAGCCTTACTATACTATGTCGTTTTTTTAAAGAAAAAAAGCCTTACTATACTATGTCGTTTTTTTAGGGAAAAAAAGCCTTACTATACTATGTCGTTTTTTTAAAGAAAAAAGCCTTACTATACTATGTCGTTTTTTTAGGGAAAAAAAGCCTTACTATACTATGTCGTTTTTTTTAAAGAAAAAAGCCTTACTATACTATTTCGTTTTTTTAGGGAAAAAAAGCCTTACTATACTATGTCGTTTTTTTAGGAAAAAAAGCCTTACTATACTATGTCGTTTTTTAATGAAAAAAAGCCTTACTATACTATGTCGTTTTTTCAGAAAAAAAGCCTTACTATACTATGTCGTTTTTTAAGAAAAAAGCCTTACTATACTATGTCGTTTTTTTAGGGAAAAAAAGCCTTACTATACTATGTCGTTTTTTAAGAAAAAAAGCCTTACTATACTATGTCGTTTTTTTAATGAAAAAAAGCCTTACTATACTATGTCGTTTTTTAAGAAAAAAAGCCTTACTATACTATGTCGTTTTTTTAAGAAAAAAAGCCTTACTATACTATGTCGTTTTTTTAATGAAAAAAAGCCTCACTATACTATGTCGTTTTTTAAGAAAAAAAGCCTTACTATACTATGTCGTTTTTTAAGAAAAAAAGCCTTACTATACTATGTCGTTTTTTTAGGGAAAAAAGCCTTACTATACTATGTCGTTTTTTTTAGGAAAAAAAGCCTTACTATACTATGTCGTTTTTTAATGAAAAAAAGCCTTACTATACTATGTCGTTTTTTTAAGAAAAAAAGCCTTACTATACTATGTCGTTTTTTAAGAAAAAAGCCTTACTATACTATGTCGTTTTTTTAGGAAAAAAAGCCTTACTATACTATGTCGTTTTTTAATGAAAAAAAGCCTTACTATACTATGTCGTTTTTTAATGAAAAAAAGCCTTACTATACTATGTCGTTTTTTAAGAAAAAAAGCCTTACTATACTATGTCGTTTTTTAAGAAAAAAAGCCTTACTATACTATGTCGTTTTTTTAATGAAAAAAAGCCTTACTATACTATGTCGTTTTTTAAGAAAAAAAGCCTTACTATACTATGTCGTTTTTTAAGAAAAAAAGCCTTACTATACTATGTCGTTTTTTAATGAAAAAAAGCCTTACTATACTATGTCGTTTTTTAAGAAAAAAAGCCTTACTATACTATGTCGTTTTTTAAGAAAAAAAGCCTTACTATACTATGTCGTTTTTTTAGGGAAAAAAGCCTTACTATATTGTCGTTTTTTTTAGGAAAAAAAGCCTTACTATACTATGTCGTTTTTTAATGAAAAAAAGCCTTACTATACTATGTCGTTTTTTTAAGAAAAAAAGCCTTACTATACTATGTCGTTTTTTAAGAAAAAAGCCTTACTATACTATGTCGTTTTTTTAGGGAAAAAAGCCTTACTATACTATGTCGTTTTTTAAGAAAAAAAGCCTTACTATACTATGTCGTTTTTTTAATGAAAAAAAGCCTTACTATACTATGTCGTTTTTTAAGAAAAAAAGCCTCACTATACTATGTCGTTTTTTTTAGGGAAAAAAAGCCTTACTATACTATGTCGTTTTTTTAGGGAAAAAAAGCCTTACTATACTATGTCGTTTTTTTTTTTAAAAAGCCTTACTATACTATGTCGTTTTTTAATGAAAAAAAAGCCTTACTATACTATGTCGTTTTTTAAGAAAAAAAGCCTTACTATACTATGTCGTTTTTTAATGAAAAAAAGCCTTACTATACTATGTCGTTTTTTTAAAGAAAAAAAGCCTTACTATACTATGTCGTTTTTTTAAAGAAAAAAAGCCTTACTATACTATGTCGTTTTTTTAGGGAAAAAAAGCCTTACTATACTATGTCGTTTTTTTAAAGAAAAAAGCCTTACTATACTATGTCGTTTTTTTAGGGAAAAAAAGCCTTACTATACTATGTCGTTTTTTTTAAAGAAAAAAGCCTTACTATACTATGTCGTTTTTTTAGGGAAAAAAAGCCTTACTATACTATGTCGTTTTTTTAGGAAAAAAAGCCTTACTATACTATGTCGTTTTTTAATGAAAAAAAGCCTTACTATACTATGTCGTTTTTTCAGAAAAAAAGCCTTACTATACTATGTCGTTTTTTAAGAAAAAAGCCTTACTATACTATGTCGTTTTTTTAGGGAAAAAAAGCCTTACTATACTATGTCGTTTTTTAAGAAAAAAAGCCTTACTATACTATGTCGTTTTTTTAATGAAAAAAAGCCTTACTATACTATGTCGTTTTTTAAGAAAAAAAGCCTTACTATACTATGTCGTTTTTTAAGAAAAAAAGCCTTACTATACTATGTCGTTTTTTTAATGAAAAAAAGCCTTACTATACTATGTCGTTTTTTAAGAAAAAAAGCCTTACTATACCATGTCATTTTTTACGAAAAAAAGCTTTACTATACTATGTCGTTTTTTTAAAGAAAAAAAGCCTTACTATACATGGGCGTTTATTTTTTAAAAAGCCTTACTATATTATGTTGTTTTTTTAAGAAAAAACGCCTTACTATACTATGTCGTTTTTTAAGAAAAAACGCCTCACTATACATTGTCGTTTTTTTAAAAGGAAAAAAGGCCTTACTATTCTATGTCGTTTTTTAATGAAAAAAAGTCTTACTATACTATGTCGGTTTTTTTTAGGAAAAAAAGCCTTACTATACTATGTCGTTTTTTTTAGGAAAAAAAGCCTTACTATACTATACTATGTCGTTTTTTAAGAAAAAACGCCTTACTATACATGGTCGTTTTTAAAAAGAAAAAAAGCCTTACTATACTATGTCGTTTTTTGAGAAAAAAGCCTTACTATACTATGTCGTTTTTTTTAGGAAAAAAGCCTTACTATACTATGTCATTTTTTTAATAAAAAACGCCTTACTATACTATGTCGTTTTTTAAGAAAAACGCCTTACTATACTATGTCGTTTTTTTAGGAAAAAAAGCCTTACTATACTATGTCGTTTTTTAATGAAAAAAAGCCTTACTATACTATGTCGTTTTTTTTAGGAAAAAAAGCCTTACTATACTATGTCGTTTTTTAAGAAAAAACGCCTTACTATACTATGTCGTTTTTTAAGAAAACCGCCTTACTATACATGGTCGTTTTTAAAAAGAAAAAAAGCCTTACTATACTATGTTGTTTTTTGAGAAAAAAGCCTTACTATACTATGTCGTTTTTTTTAGGAAAAAAGCCTTACTATACTATGTCATTTTTTTAAGAAAAAACGCCTTACTATACTATGTCGTTTTTTAAGAAAAACGCCTTACTATACTATGTCGTTTTTTTAGGAAAAAAAGCCTTACTGTACTATGTCGTTTTTTAAGAAAAAAAGCCTTACTATACCATGTCGTTTTTTACGAAAAAAAGCCTTACTATACTATGTCGTTTTTTTAAAGAAAAAAAGCCTTACTATACTATGTCATTTTTTTAAAGAAAAAAAGCCTTACTATACTATGTCGTTTTTTTAGGGAAAAAAAGCCTTACTATACTATGTCGTTTTTTTAGGAAAAAAAGCCTTACTATACTATGTCGTTTTTTAATGAAAAAAAGCCTTACTATACTATGTCGTTTTTTTAGGGAAAAAAAGCCTTACTATACTATGTCGTTTTTTAAAGAAAAAAGCCTTACTATACTATGTAGTTTTTTTAGGGAAAAAAAGCCTGACTATACTATGTCGTTTTTTTAGGAAAAAAAGCCTTACTATACTATGTCGTTTTTTAATGAAAAAAAGCCTTACTATACTATGTCGTTTTTTAAGAAAAAAAGCCTTACTATACTATGTCGTTTTTTAAGAAAAAAGCCTTACTATACTATGTCGTTTTTTTAGGGAAAAAAGCCTTACTATACTATGTCGTTTTTTAATGAAAAAAAGCCTTACTATACTATGTCGTTTTTTTAGGGAAAAAAAGCCTTACTATACTATGTCGTTTTTTAAAAGAAAAAAAGCCTTACTATACTATGTCGTTTTTTTACGAAAAAAAGCCTTACTATACTATGTCGTTTTTTACGAAAAAAAAGCCTTACTATACTATGTCGTTTTTTTAAAGAAAAAAAGCCTTACTATACTATGTAGTTTTTTTAGGGAAAAAAAGCCTTACTATACTATGTCGTTTTTTAATGAAAAAAAGCCTTACTATACTATGTCGTTTTTTTAGGAAAAAAAGCCTTACTATACTATGTCGTTTTTTTAAAGAAAAAAAGCCTTACTATACTATGTCGTTTTTTTAGGGAAAAAAAGCCTTACTATACTATGTCGTTTTTTTAAAGAAAAAAAGCCTTACTATACTATGTCGTTTTTTTAGGGGAAAAAAAGCCTTACTATACTATGTCGTTTTTTTAGGAAAAAAAGCCTTACTATACTATGTCGTTTTTTAATGAAAAAAAGCCTTACTATACTATGTCGTTTTTTAAGAAAAAAAGCCTTACTATACTATGTCGTTTTTTAAGAAAAAAGCCTTACTATACTATGTCGTTTTTTTAGGGAAAAAAAGCCTTACTATACTATGTCGTTTTTTAAGAAAAAAAGCCTTACTATACTATGTCGTTTTTTTAATGAAAAAAAGCCTTACTATACTATGTCGTTTTTTAAGAAAAAAAGCCTTACTATACTATGTCGTTTTTTAAGAAAAAAAGCCTTACTATACTATGTCGTTTTTTTAGGGAAAAAAGCCTTACTATACTATGTCGTTTTTTTAGGAAAAAAAGCCTTACTATACTATGTCGTTTTTTAATGAAAAAAAGCCTTACTATACTATGTCGTTTTTTAATGAAAAAAAGCCTTACTATACTATGTCGTTTTTTAAGAAAAAAAGCCTTACTATACTATGTCGTTTTTTAAGAAAAAAAGCCTTACTATACTATGTCGTTTTTTTAATGAAAAAAAGCCTTACTATACTATGTCGTTTTTTAAGAAAAAAAGCCTTACTATACTATGTCGTTTTTTAAGAAAAAAAGCCTTACTATACTATGTCGTTTTTTAATGAAAAAAAGCCTTAGTATACTATGTCGTTTTTTAAGAAAAAAAGCCTTACTATACTATGTCGTTTTTTAAGAAAAAAAGCCTTACTATACTATGTCGTTTTTTTAGGGAAAAAAGCCTTACTATACTATGTCGTTTTTTTTAGGAAAAAAAGCCTTACTATACTATGTCGTTTTTTAATGAAAAAAAGCCTTACTATACTATGTCGTTTTTTTAAGAAAAAAAGCCTTACTATACTATGTCGTTTTTTAAGAAAAAAGCCTTACTATACTATGTCGTTTTTTTAGGGAAAAAAGCCTTACTATACTATGTCGTTTTTTAAGAAAAAAAGCCTTACAATACTATGTCGTTTTTTTAATGAAAAAAAGCCTTACTATACTATGTCGTTTTTTAAGAAAAAAAGCCTCACTATACTATGTCGTTTTTTAATGAAAAAAAGCCTTACTATACTATGTCGTTTTTTAAGAAAAAAAGCCTTACTATACTATGTCGTTTTTTTTAGGGAAAAAAAGCCTTACTATACTATGTCGTTTTTTTAGGGAAAAAAAGCCTTACTATACTATGTCGTTTTTTTTTTTAAAAAGCCTTACTATACTATGTCGTTTTTTAATGAAAAAAAAGCCTTACTATACTATGTCGTTTTTTAAGAAAAAAAGCCTTACTATACTATGTCGTTTTTTAATGAAAAAAAGCCTTACTATACTATGTCGTTTTTTTAAAGAAAAAAAGCCTTACTATACTATGTCGTTTTTTTAAAGAAAAAAAGCCTTACTATACTATGTCGTTTTTTTAGGGAAAAAAAGCCTTACTATACTATGTCGTTTTTTTAAAGAAAAAAGCCTTACTATACTATGTCGTTTTTTTAGGGAAAAAAAGCCTTACTATACTATGTCGTTTTTTTTAAAGAAAAAAGCCTTACTATACTATTTCGTTTTTTTAGGGAAAAAAAGCCTTACTATACTATGTCGTTTTTTTAGGAAAAAAAGCCTTACTATACTATGTCGTTTTTTAATGAAAAAAAGCCTTACTATACTATGTCGTTTTTTCAGAAAAAAAGCCTTACTATACTATGTCGTTTTTTAAAAAAAAAGCCTTACTATACTATGTCGTTTTTTTAGGGAAAAAAAGCCTTACTATACTATGTCGTTTTTTAAGAAAAAAAGCCTTACTATACTATGTCGTTTTTTTAATGAAAAAAAGCCTTACTATACTATGTCGTTTTTTAAGAAAAAAAGCCTTACTATACTATGTCGTTTTTTTAAGAAAAAAAGCCTTACTATACTATGTCGTTTTTTTAATGAAAAAAAGCCTTACTATACTATGTCGTTTTTTAAGAAAAAAAGCCTTACTATACTATGTCGTTTTTTAAGAAAAAAAGCCTTACTATACTATGTCGTTTTTTTAGGGAAAAAAGCCTTACTATACTATGTCGTTTTTTTAGGAAAAAAAGCCTTACTATACTATGTCGTTTTTTAATGAAAAAAAGCCTTACTATACTATGTCGTTTTTTTAAGAAAAAAAGCCTTACTATACTATGTCGTTTTTTAAGAAAAAAGCCTTACTATACTATGTCGTTTTTTTAGGAAAAAAAGCCTTACTATACTATGTCGTTTTTTAATGAAAAAAAGCCTTACTATACTATGTCGTTTTTTAATGAAAAAAAGCCTTACTATACTATGTCGTTTTTTAAGAAAAAAAGCCTTACTATACTATGTCGTTTTTTAAGAAAAAAAGCCTTACTATACTATGTCGTTTTTTTAATGAAAAAAAGCCTTACTATACTATGTCGTTTTTTAAGAAAAAAAGCCTTACTATACTATGTCGTTTTTTAAGAAAAAAAGCCTTACTATACTATGTCGTTTTTTAATGAAAAAAAGCCTTACTATACTATGTCGTTTTTTAAGAAAAAAAGCCTTACTATACTATGTCGTTTTTTAAGAAAAAAAGCCTTACTATACCATGTCGTTTTTTTAGGGAAAAAAGCCTTACTATACTGTCGTTTTTTTTAGGAAAAAAAGCCTTACTATACTATGTCGTTTTTTAATGAAAAAAAGCCTTACTATACTATGTCGTTTTTTTAAGAAAAAAAGCCTTACTATACTATGTCGTTTTTTAAGAAAAAAGCCTTACTATACTATGTCGTTTTTTTAGGGAAAAAAGCCTTACTATACTATGTCGTTTTTTAAGAAAAAAAGCCTTACTATACTATGTCGTTTTTTTAATGAAAAAAAGCCTTACTATACTATGTCGTTTTTTAAGAAAAAAAGCCTCACTATACTATGTCGTTTTTTTTAGGGAAAAAAAGCCTTACTATACTATGTCGTTTTTTTAGGGAAAAAAAGCCTTACTATACTATGTCGTTTTTTTTTTTAAAAAGCCTTACTATACTATGTCGTTTTTTAATGAAAAAAAAGCCTTACTATACTATGTCGTTTTTTAAGAAAAAAAGCCTTACTATACTATGTCGTTTTTTAATGAAAAAAAGCCTTACTATACTATGTCGTTTTTTTAAAGAAAAAAAGCCTTACTATACTATGTCGTTTTTTTAAAGAAAAAAAGCCTTACTATACTATGTCGTTTTTTTAGGGAAAAAAAGCCTTACTATACTATGTCGTTTTTTTAAAGAAAAAAGCCTTACTATACTATGTCGTTTTTTTAGGGAAAAAAAGCCTTACTATACTATGTCGTTTTTTTTAAAGAAAAAAGCCTTACTATACTATGTCGTTTTTTTAGGGAAAAAAAGCCTTACTATACTATGTCGTTTTTTTAGGAAAAAAAGCCTTACTATACTATGTCGTTTTTTAATGAAAAAAAGCCTTACTATACTATGTCGTTTTTTCAGAAAAAAAGCCTTACTATACTATGTCGTTTTTTAAGAAAAAAGCCTTACTATACTATGTCGTTTTTTTAGGGAAAAAAAGCCTTACTATACTATGTCGTTTTTTAAGAAAAAAAGCCTTACTATACTATGTCGTTTTTTTAATGAAAAAAAGCCTTACTATACTATGTCGTTTTTTAAGAAAAAAAGCCTTACTATACTATGTCGTTTTTTAAGAAAAAAAGCCTTACTATACTATGTCGTTTTTTTAATGAAAAAAAGCCTTACTATACTATGTCGTTTTTTAAGAAAAAAAGCCTTACTATACTATGTCGTTTTTTAAGAAAAAAAGCCTTACTATACTATGTCGTTTTTTTAGGGAAAAAAGCCTTACTATACTATGTCGTTTTTTTAGGAAAAAAAGCCTTACTATACTATGTCGTTTTTTAATGAAAAAAAGCCTTACTATACTATGTCGTTTTTTTAAGAAAAAAAGCCTTACTATACTATGTCGTTTTTTAAGAAAAAAGCCTTACTATACTATGTCGTTTTTTTAGGAAAAAAAGCCTTACTATACTATGTCGTTTTTTAATGAAAAAAAGCCTTACTATACTATGTCGTTTTTTAAGAAAAAAAGCCTTACTATACTATGTCGTTTTTTAATGAAAAAAAGCCTTACTATACTATGTCGTTTTTTAAGAAAAAAAGCCTCACTATACTATGTCGTTTTTTAATGAAAAAAAGCCTTACTATACTATGTCGTTTTTTAAGAAAAAAAGCCTTACTATACTATGTCGTTTTTTTTAGGGAAAAAAAGCCTTACTATACTATGTCTTTTTTTTAGGGAAAAAAAGCCTTACTATACTATGTCGTTTTTTTTTTTAAAAGCCTTACTATACTATGTCGTTTTTTAATGAAAAAAAAGCCTTACTATACTATGTCGTTTTTTAAGAAAAAAGCCTTACTATACTATGTCGTTTTTTAATGAAAAAAAGCCTTACTATACTATGTCGTTTTTTTAAAGAAAAAAAGCCTTACTATACTATGTCGTTTTTTTAAAGAAAAAAAGCCTTACTATACTATGTCGTTTTTTTAGGGAAAAAAAGCCTTACTATACTATGTCGTTTTTTTAAAGAAAAAAGCCTTACTATACTATGTCGTTTTTTTAGGGAAAAAAAGCCTTACTATACTATGTCGTTTTTTTAAAGAAAAAAGCCTTACTATACTATGTCGTTTTTTTAGGGAAAAAAAGCCTTACTATACTATGTCGTTTTTTTAGGAAAAAAAGCCTTACTATACTATGTCGTTTTTTAATGAAAAAAAGCCTTACTATACTATGTCGTTTTTTAAGAAAAAAAGCCCTACTATACTATGTCGTTTTTTTAAGAAAAAAGCCTTACTATACTATGTCGTTTTTTTAGGGAAAAAAAGCCTTACTATACTATGTCGTTTTTTAAGAAAAAAAGCCTTACTATACTATGTCGTTTTTTTAATGAAAAAAAAAGCCTTACTATACTATATCGTTTTTTAAGAAAAAAAGCCTTACTATACTATGTCGTTTTTTAAGAAAAAAAGCCTTACTATACTATGTCGTTTTTTTAGGGAAAAAAGCCTTACTATACTATGTCGTTTTTTTAGGAAAAAAAGCCTTACTATACTATGTCGTTTTTTAATGAAAAAAAGCCTTACTATACTATGTCGTTTTTTAAGAAAAAAAGCCTTACTATACTATGTCGTTTTTTAAGAAAAAAAGCCTTACTATACTATGTCGTTTTTTTAATGAAAAAAAGCCTTACTATACTATGTCGTTTTTTAAGAAAAAAAGCCTTACTATACTATGTCGTTTTTTTAAAGAAAAAAAGCCTTACTATACTATGTCGTTTTTTTAATGAAAAAAAGCCTTACTATACTATGTCGTTTTTTAAGAAAAAAAGCCTTACTATACTATGTCGTTTTTTAAGAAAAAAAGCCTTACTATACTATGTCGTTTTTTTAGGGAAAAAAGCCTTACTATACTATGTCGTTTTTTTAGGAAAAAAAGCCTTACTATAATATGTCGTTTTTTAATGAAAAAAAGCCTTACTATACTATGTCGTTTTTTAAGAAAAAAAGCCTTACTATACTATGTCGTTTTTTAAGAAAAAAAGCCTTACTATACTATGTCGTTTTTTTAATGAAAAAAAGCCTTACTATACTATGTCGTTTTTTAAGAAAAAAAGCCTTACTATACTATGTCGTTTTTTAAGAAAAAAAGCCTTACTATACTATGTCGTTTTTTTAATGAAAAAAAGCCTTACTATACTATGTCGTTTTTTTTAGGAAAAAAAGCCTTACTATACTATGTCGTTTTTTAATGAAAAAAAGCCTTACTATACTATGTCGTTTTTTTAAGAAAAAAAGCCTTACTATACTATGTCGTTTTTTAAGAAAAAAGCCTTACTATACTATGTCGTTTTTTTAGGGAAAAAAGCCTTACTATACTATGTCGTTTTTTAAGAAAAAAAGCCTTACTATACTATGTCGTTTTTTTAATGAAAAAAAGCCTTACTATACTATGTCGTTTTTTAAGAAAAAAAGCCTCACTATACTATGTCGTTTTTTAATGAAAAAAAGCCTTACTATACTATGTCGTTTTTTAAGAAAAAAAGCCTTACTATACTATGTCGTTTTTTTAGGGAAAAAAGCCTTACTATACTATGTCGTTTTTTTAGGAAAAAAAGCCTTACTATACTATGTCGTTTTTTAATGAAAAAAAGCCTTACTATACTATGTCGTTTTTTTAAGAAAAAAAGCCTTACTATACTATGTCGTTTTTTAAGAAAAAAGCCTTACTATACTATGTCGTTTTTTTAGGGAAAAAAGCCTTACTATACTATGTCGTTTTTTAAGAAAAAAAGCCTTACTATACTATGTCGTTTTTTTAATGAAAAAAAGCCTTACTATACTATGTCGTTTTTTAAGAAAAAAAGCCTTACTATACTATGTCGTTTTTTAAGAAAAAAAGCCTTACTATACTATGTCGTTTTTTTAGGGAAAAAAGCCTTACTATACTATGTCGTTTTTTTAGGAAAAAAAGCCTTACTATACTATGTCGTTTTTTAATGAAAAGAAGCCTTACTATACTATGTCGTTTTTTAAGAAAAAAAGCCTCACTATACTATGTCGTTTTTTAATGAAAAAAAGCCTTACTATACTATGTCGTTTTTTAAGAAAAAAAGCCTTACTATACTATGTCGTTTTTTTTAGGGAAAAAAAGCCTTACTATACTATGTCGTTTTTTTTTTTAAAAAAGCCTTATTATACTATGTCGTTTTTTAATGAAAAAAAGCCTTACTATACTATGTCGTTTTTTTAGGGAAAAAAAGCCTTACTATACTATGTCGTTTTTTAAGAAAAAAAGCCTTACTATACTATGTCGTTTTTTTAGGGAAAAAAAGCCTTACTATACTATGTCGTTTTTTTTTTAAAAAAGCCTTATTATACTATGTCGTTTTTTAATGAAAAAAAAGCCTTACTATACTATGTCGTTTTTTAAGAAAAAAAGCCTTACTATACTATGTCGTTTTTTAATGAAAAAAAGCCTTACTATACTATGTCGTTTTTTTAAAGAAAAAAAGCCTTACTATACTATGTCGTTTTTTTAGGGAAAAAAAGCCTTACTATACTATGTCGTTTTTTTTAAAGAAAAAAGCCTTACTATACTATGTCGTTTTTTTAGGGAAAAAAAGCCTTACTATACTATGTCGTTTTTTTAAAGAAAAAAGCCTTACTATACTATGTCGTTTTTTTAGGGAAAAAAAGCCTTACTATACTATGTCGTTTTTTTAGGAAAAAAAGCCTTACTATACTATGTCGTTTTTTAATGAAAAAAAGCCTTACTATACTATGTCGTTTTTTAAGAAAAAAAGCCTTACTATACTATGTCGTTTTTTAAGAAAAAAGCCTTACTATACTATGTCGTTTTTTTAGGGAAAAAAAGCCTTACTATACTATGTCGTTTTTTAAGAAAAAAAGCCTTACTATACTATGTCGTTTTTTTAGGGAAAAAAGCCTTACTATACTATGTCGTTTTTTTAGGAAAAAAAGCCTTACTATACTATGTCGTTTTTTAATGAAAAAAAGCCTTACTATACTATGTCGTTTTTTAAGAAAAAAAGCCTTACTATACTATGTCGTTTTTTAAGAAAAAAAGCCTTACTATACTATGTCGTTTTTTTAATGAAAAAAAGCCTTACTATACTATGTCGTTTTTTAAGAAAAAAAGCCTTACTATACTATGTCGTTTTTTTAATGAAAAAAAGCCTTACTATACTATGTCGTTTTTTAAGAAAAAAAGCCTTACTATACTATGTCGTTTTTTAAGAAAAAAAGCCTTACTATACTATGTCGTTTTTTTAGGGAAAAAAGCCTTACTATACTATGTCGTTTTTTTAGGAAAAAAAGCCTTACTATACTATGTCGTTTTTTAATGAAAAAAAGCCTTACTATACTATGTCGTTTTTTTAAGAAAAAAAGCCTTACTATACTATGTCGTTTTTTAAGAAAAAAGCCTTACTATACTATGTCGTTTTTTTAGGGAAAAAAGCCTTACTATACTATGTCGTTTTTTAAGAAAAAAAGCCTTACTATACTATGTCGTTTTTTTAATGAAAAAAAGCCTTACTATACTATGTCGTTTTTTAAGAAAAAAAGCCTTACTATACTATGTCGTTTTTTAAGAAAAAAAGCCTTACTATACTATGTCGTTTTTTTAGGGAAAAAAGCCTTACTATACTATGTCGTTTTTTTAGGAAAAAAAGCCTTACTATACTATGTCGTTTTTTAATGAAAAAAAGCCTTACTATACTATGTCGTTTTTTAAGAAAAAAAGCCTCACTATACTATGTCGTTTTTTAATGAAAAAAAGCCTTACTATACTATGTCGTTTTTTAAGAAAAAAAGCCTTACTATACTATGTCGTTTTTTTTAGGGAAAAAAAGCCTTACTATACTATGTCGTTTTTTTAGGGAAAAAAAGCCTTACTATACTATGTCGTTTTTTTTTTTAAAAGCCTTACTATACTATGTCGTTTTTTAATGAAAAAAAAGCCTTACTATACTATGTCGTTTTTTAAGAAAAAAAGCCTTACTATACTATGTCGTTTTTTAATGAAAAAAAGCCTTACTATACTATGTCGTTTTTTTAAAGAAAAAAAGCCTTACTATACTATGTCGTTTTTTTAAAGAAAAAAAGCCTTACTATACTATGTCGTTTTTTTAGGGGAAAAAAGCCTTACTATACTATGTCGTTTTTTTAAAGAAAAAAGCCTTACTATACTATGTCGTTTTTTTAGGGAAAAAAAGCCTTACTATACTATGTCGTTTTTTTAAAGAAAAAAGCCTTACTATACTATGTCGTTTTTTTAGGGAAAAAAAGCCTTACTATACTATGTCGTTTTTTTAGGAAAAAAAGCCTTACTATACTATGTCGTTTTTTAATGAAAAAAAGCCTTACTATACTATGTCGTTTTTTAAGAAAAAAAGCCTTACTATAGTATGTCGTTTTTTAAGAAAAAAGCCTTACTATACTATGTCGTTTTTTTAGGGAAAAAAAGCCTTACTATACTATGTCGTTTTTTTAGGAAAAAAAGCCTTACCATACTATGTCGTTTTTTAATGAAAAAAAGCCTTACTATACTATGTCGTTTTTTAAGAAAAAAAGCCTTACTATACTATGTCGTTTTTTAAGAAAAAAAGCCTTACTATACTATGTCGTTTTTTTAATGAAAAAAAGCCTTACTATACTATGTCGTTTTTTAAGAAAAAAAGCCTTACTATACTATGTCGTTTTTTAAGAAAAAAAGCCTTACTATACTATGTCGTTTTTTTAATGAAAAAAAGCCTTACTATACTATGTCGTTTTTTAAGAAAAAAAGCCTTACTATACTATGTCGTTTTTTAAGAAAAAAAGCCTTACTATACTATGTCGTTTTTTTAGGGAAAAAAGCCTTACTATACTATGTCGTTTTTTTAGGAAAAAAAGCCTTACTATACTATGTCGTTTTTTAATGAAAAAAAGCCTTACTATACTATGTCGTTTTTTAAAGAAAAAAAGCCTTACTATACTATGTCGTTTTTTAAGGGAAAAAAAGCCTTACTATACTATGTCGTTTTTTTAAAGAAAAAAGCCTTACTATACTATGTCGTTTTTTTAGGGGAAAAAAGCCTTACTATACTATGTCGTTTTTTTAAAGAAAAAAGCCTTACTATACTATGTCGTTTTTTTAGGGAAAAAAAGCCTTACTATACTATGTCGTTTTTTTAAAGAAAAAAGCCTTACTATACTATGTCGTTTTTTTAGGGAAAAAAAGCCTTACTATACTATGTCGTTTTTTTAGGAAAAAAAGCCTTACTATACTATGTTGTTTTTTAATGAAAAAAAGCCTTACTATACTATGTCGTTTTTTAAGAAAAAAAGCCTTACTATACTATGTCGTTTTTTAAGAAAAAAGCCTTACTATACTATGTCGTTTTTTTAGGGAAAAAAAGCCTTACTATACTATGTCGTTTTTTAAGAAAAAAAGCCTTACTATACTATGTCGTTTTTTTAAAGAAAAAAAGCCTTACTATACTATGTCGTTTTTTTTTAGGAAAAAACGCCTTACTATACTATGTCGTTTTTTAAGAAAAACGCCTTACTATACATGGTCGTTTTTTAAAAGAAAAAAAGCCTTACTATACTATGTCGTTTTTTAATGAAAAAAAGCCTTACTATACTATGTCGTTTTTTAAGAAAAAAAAGCCTTACTATACTATGTCGTTTTTTTAGGAAAAAAAGCCTTACTATACTATGCCGTTTTTTAAGAATAAAGCCTTACTATACTATGTCGTTTTTTGAGAAAAAAAGCCTTACTATACTATGTCGTTTTTTAAATTAAAAAAAGCCTTAGTACACTATGTCGTTTTTTACGAAAAAAAGCCTTGCTATACTATGTCGTTTTTTAAAGAAAAAAAGCCTTACTATACTATGTCGTTTTTTAAGAAAAAAGCCTTACTATACTATGTCGTTTTTTAAGAAAAAAAAGCCTTACTATACTATGTCGTTTTTTTAGGAAAAAAGCCTTACTATACTATGCCGTTTTTTAAGAATAAAGCCTTACTATACTATGTCGTTTTTTGAGAAAAAAAGCCTTACTATACTATGTCGTTTTTTTTACGAAAAAACCCTTACTATACTATGTCGTTTTTTACGAGAAAAAAAGCCTTACTATACATGGTGGTTTTTTTTTAAAGAAAAATAATGCCTGAAACTAATGTGACGGGTGGTTGTTGTTCTTTTGCAGGTAAAAGTGTGGTTCCAGAACCGACGCATCAAATGGCGCAAACAGAGCTTGGAGCAGCAACAGGCCAAGTTGGCCAAGCTGGGGCTATCCGGCGCCGCTCCCAACGTCGCCGCCAGCGCCGCCCCTCCCGACCCGCCCATCAGATCACCCGGATCTCAAGGCCACCAAGACGAAGAGCCCGAGTTTTCTGAGTCCGACGCCGACGTCGACCCTTGCTGACCCTCCCCAGGGGAAACTTTTGTACATAAAAGATGGCCGCCTATTCATATTTAATACAAGTATAGTTATGTATTTAAACCTTTCCACCTGTCTTTTTCTAATAATGTATTTCAAAGTATATTTTGTGGAATGAAAAGCATTCGTTTGTCCTCGCTTTGTCTTTTCGCGCATGCTCATATTTTTTTTTAAATAATAGTTTTAATTTTCGATTTTTTTTGCAAAATAACTGCGCTAATACCTTTTTTACTGTCATTTTTTTGCACGTAAAAAAATAATAGAATTTTTTCATCTTTGGAAAAATAACAAGGCTTTTTTGTAACTCCTCCCCCTCAAAAAATGTAAAGTGCAACTCTGAATGTCATTGGATATCCCAATTTTTTAGGACATGGCAGGTTTGCAGTGGCGTACTTTTTCCTATTATCGGAGGTCAGAGGTCACCTATCAAGGCAGGAGAGTGTCAAAGTTCTCACGCGTGGTGAAGACGGCATTTAGCATATTTTACGCGGCGTGCGCCGTCTAATAGTCATTAGCTTTGAAGTGGAAGCACTAAAGGCTTTTTGTGGGACGCCAATGGCCGCCGCCTCCCCCAAAAAGGGAGGGAAAGCCGGACTTCCTGTCTGCCTTGGGACCGCCGGCCAATCGGCACGTGGCGGGTGTAAACGTCAATCAAAGAGAATTTTTTAATGGCCGTCGATGGAACACCAAATATTGATTCAGGTCGTTTGTTTAGGTCGAGTGGGTGTCACCATCGTCACGTGGGTGCTACCAATTGAGCGTCGTGATCTTTTTGACGCCCTTACTGAAATAAAATCCATCCTAAAAAAATTTAATAGTTTACTTCATCGTATCGGGGATTTAGCTTCCATTTTATGACATGACACAAATGTTCAAAATAAGGCCCAGGTTGTAATATTAGAGTATGGCCACGAGAGGGTAGCAAAGGCACAGAACGATACGAACTGTAGGCAATTAAGGCATTATGTGTATTCATTTTTGGATGTCTCGTTATCTTTGTATTTGTTTTAAAGAAAACAGCCTTACTATACATGGTCATTTAAAAAAAGCCTTACTATACTATGTCGTTTTTACTAAAAAAAGCCTTACTATACTATATAGTTTTTTACGGAAAAAAAGCCTTACTATACCATGTCGGTTTTTTTACAAAAAAAGCCTTACTATACTATGTCATTTTTTTAAAATAAAAAAGCCTTACTACACTATGTCATTTTTTACGAAAAAAAAGCCTTACTATACTATGTCATTTTTGGGGAAAAAAGCCTTACTATACTATGTCGTTTTTTACGGAAAAAAAGCCTTACTATACTATGTCGTTTTTTTACGAAAAAAGCCTACTATACTATGTCGTTTTTTTTACAAAAAAAGCCTTACTATACTATGTCGTTTTTTTTAAATAAAAAAGCCTTACTACACTATGTCGTTTTTTTTAACGAAAAAAAGCCTTACTATACTATGTCGTTTTTTACCAAAAAAAAGCCTTACTATACTATGTCGTTTTTTAAGAATAAAAGCCTTACTATACTATGTCGTTTTTTCCGAAAAAAAGCTTTACTATACTACATCGTTTTTTACGGGAAAAAAAGCCTTACTATACTATGTCGTTTTTTTACGAAAAAAACCCTTACTATACTATGTCGTTTTTTTACGAAAAAAAGCCTTACTATACTATGTCGTTTTTTTACGAAAAAAAGCCTTACTATACTATGTCGTTTTTAAAAGAAAAAAAAGCCTTACTATACTATGTCGTTTTTTACCAAAAAAAAGCCTTACTATACTATGTCTTTTTTTTACAAAAAAGCCTTACTATACTATGTCGTTTTTTTACAAAAAAAGCCTTACTATACTATGTCGTTTTTTACGAAAAACGCTTTACTATACTATGTCGTTTTTTACAAAAAAAGCTTTACTATACTATGTCGTTTTTTTACAAAAAAGCCTTACTATACTATGTCGTTTTTTTACGAGAAAATGCCTTACTATACTATGTCGTTTTTTTATTTTAAAAAGCCTTACTATACTATGTCGTTTTTTAAGAAAAAAAGCCTTACTATACTACATCGTTTTTTACGAAAAAAAGGCTTACTATACTATGTCGTTTTTTTACGAAAAAAAGCCTTACTATACTATGTCGTTTTTTTATGAAAAAAAGCCTTACTATACTATGTCGTTTTTTACGAAAAAAGCCTTACTATACTATGTCGTTTTTTACGAAAAAAAGCCTTACTATACTATGTCG
Source organism: Stigmatopora argus (assembly GCF_051989625.1). Taxonomy (NCBI): domain Eukaryota; kingdom Metazoa; phylum Chordata; class Actinopteri; order Syngnathiformes; family Syngnathidae; genus Stigmatopora; species Stigmatopora argus. The sequence goes on along the minus strand of NC_135401.1, from coordinate 925,558 downwards.
TTTTTTTACGAAAAAAAGCCTTACTATACTATGTCGTTTTTTTACGAAAAAAAGCCTTACTATACTATGCCGTTTTTTAAGAATAAAGCCTTACTATACTATGTCGTTTTTTCCGAAAAAAAGCTTTACTATACTACATCGTTTTTTACGGGAAAAAAAGCCTTACTATACTATGTCGTTTTTTTACGAAAAAAACCCTTACTATACTATGTCGTTTTTTTACGAAAAAAAGCCTTACTATACTATGTCGTTTTTTTACGAAAAAAAGCCTTACTATACTATGTCGTTTTTTAAAGAAAAAAAAGCCTTACTATACTATGTCGTTTTTTACCAAAAAAAAGCCTTACTATACTATGTCATTTTTTTTTACAAAAAAGCCTTACTATACTATGTCGTTTTTTTACAAAAAAAGCCTTACTATACTATGTCGTTTTTTACGAAAAACGCTTTACTATACTATGTCGTTTTTTACAAAAAAAGCTTTACTATACTATGTCGTTTTTTTACAAAAAAGCCTTACTATACTATGTCGTTTTTTTACGAGAAAATGCCTTACTATACTATGTCGTTTTTTTATTTTAAAAAGCTTTACTATACTATGTCGTTTTTTAAGAAAAAAAGCCTTACTATACTACATCGTTTTTTACGAAAAAAAAGGCTTACTATACTATGTCGTTTTTTTACGAAAAAAAGCCTTACTATACTATGTCGTTTTTTTACGAAAAAAAGCCTTACTATACTATGTCGTTTTTTACGAAAAAAGCCTTACTATACTATGTCGTTTTTTACGAAAAAAAGCCTTACTATACTATGTCGTTTTTTTACGAAAAAAAAGCCTTACTATACTATGTCGTTTTTTTACGAAAAAAAGCCTTACTATACTATGTCGTTTTTTACCAAAAAAAAGCCTTACTATACTATGTCATTTTTTTTTACAAAAAAGCCTTACTATACTATGTCGTTTTTTTACAAAAAAAGCCTTACTATACTATGTCGTTTTTTACGAAAAACGCTTTACTATACTATGTCGTTTTTTACAAAAAAAGCTTTACTATACTATGTCGTTTTTTTACAAAAAAGCCTTACTATACTATGTTGTTTTTTTACGAGAAAATGCCTTACTATACTATGTCGTTTTTTTATTTTAAAAAGCCTTACTATACTATGTCGTTTTTTAAGAAAAAAAGCCTTACTATACTACATCGTTTTTTTACGAAAAAAAGGCTTACTATACTATGTCGTTTTTTTACGAAAAAAAGCCTTACTATACTATGTTGTTTTTTTACGAAAAAAAGCCTTACTATACTATGTCGTTTTTTACGAAAAAAAGCCTTACTATACTATGTCGTTTTTTTACGAAAAAAAGCCTTACTATACTATGTCGTTTTTTAAAGAAAAAAAAGCCTTACTATACTATGTCGTTTTTTACCAAAAAAAAGCCTTACTATACTATGTCATTTTTTTTTACAAAAAAGCCTTACTATACTATGTCGTTTTTTTACAAAAAAAGCCTTACTATACTATGTCGTTTTTTACGAAAAACGCTTTACTATACTATGTCGTTTTTTACAAAAAAAGCTTTACTATACTATGTCGTTTTTTTACAAAAAAGCCTTACTATACTATGTCGTTTTTTTACGAGAAAATGCCTTACTATACTATGTCGTTTTTTTATTTTAAAAAGCCTTACTATACTATGTCGTTTTTTAAGAAAAAAAGCCTTACTATACTACATCGTTTTTTACGAAAAAAGGCTTACTATACTATGTCGTTTTTTTACGAAAAAAAGCCTTACTATACTATGTCGTTTTTTTACGAAAAAAAGCCTTACTATACTATGTCGTTTTTTACGAAAAAAGCCTTACTATACTATGTCGTTTTTTACGAAAAAAAGCCTTACTATACTATGTCGTTTTTTTACGAAAAAAAGCCTTACTATACTATGTCGTTTTTTTACGAAAAAAAGCCTTACTATACTATGTCGTTTTTTACCAAAAAAAAGCCTTACTATACTATGTCATTTTTTTTTACAAAAAAGCCTTACTATACTATGTCGTTTTTTTTACAAAAAAAGCCTTACTATACTATGTCGTTTTTTACGAAAAACGCTTTACTATACTATGTCGTTTTTTACAAAAAAAGCTTTACTATACTATGTCGTTTTTTTACAAAAAAGCCTTACTATACTATGTCGTTTTTTTACGAGAAAATGCCTTACTATACTATGTCGTTTTTTTATTTTAAAAAGCCTTACTATACTATGTCGTTTTTTAAGAAAAAAAGCCTTACTATACTACATCGTTTTTTACGAAAAAAAGGCTTACTATACTATGTCGTTTTTTTACGAAAAAAAGCCTTACTATACTATGTCGTTTTTTACCAAAAAAAGCCTTACTATACTATGTCTTTTTTTTTTACAAAAAAGCCTAACTATACTATGTCGTTTTTTACGAAAAAAGCCTTACTATACTATGTCGTTTTTTACGAAAAAAAGCCTTACTATACTATGTCATTTTTTTACGAAAAAAAGCCTTACTATACTATGTCGTTTTTTTACGAAAAAAAGCCTTACTATACTATGTCGTTTTTTACCAAAAAAAGCCTTACTATACTATGTCTTTTTTTTTTTACAAAAAAGCCTTACTATACTATGTCGTTTTTTTACAAAAAAAGCCTTACTATACTATGTCGTTTTTTACGAAAAAAGCCTTACTATACTATGTCGTTTTTTTTTTACAAAAAAGCCTTACTATACTATGTCGTTTTTTTACGAGAAAATGCCTTACTATACTATGTCGTTTTTTTAATACAAAAAGGCTTACTATTCTATGTCGTTTTTTACGTAAAAAAGCCTTACTATACTATGTCGTTTTTTATGAAAAAAAGCCTTACTATACTATGTTGTTTTTTTACGAAAAAAACCTTACTATACTATGTCGTTTTTTTACGAAAAAAAAGCCTTACTATACTATGTCGTTTTTTTACGAAAAAAAAGCCTTACTATACTGTGTCGTTTTTTACGAAAAAAAAGCCTTACTATACTATGTCGTTTTTTACGAAAAAAAAAGCCTTACTATACTATGTCGGGTTTTTTTTTACAAAAAAAGCCTTACTATACTATGTCGTTTTTTACGAAAAAAAAGCCTTACTATACTATGTCGTTTTTTATGAAAAAAAGCCTTACTATACTATGTCATTTTTTTTACAAAAAAGACTTACTATACTATGTCGTTTTTTACAAAAAAGCCTTACTATACTATGTCGTTTTTTACGAAAAACGCTCAACTATACTATGTCGTTTTTTACAAAAAAAGGCTTACTATACTATGTCGTTTTTTTTTTTACAAAAAAGCCTTACTATACTATGTCGTTTTTTTACGAGAAAATGCCTTACTATACTATGGCGTTTTTTAAATAAAAAAGCCTTACTATAATGTCGTTTTTTAAGAAAAAAAGCCTTACTATACTATGTCGTTTTTTAAGAAAAAAAGCCTTACTATACTATGTCGTTTTTTAAGAAAAAAAGCCTTACTATACTATGTCGTTTTTTTTAATGAAAAAAAATTCTTACAATTATATGTCGTTTTTTTTTTACAAAAAAAGCCTTACTATACTATGTCGTTTTTTTTTAAGCCTTACTATACAATGTCGTTTTTTACGAAAAAAGCCTTACTATACTATGTCGTTTTTTACGAAAAAAAGCCTTACTATACTATGTCGTTTTTTTACGAAAAAAAGCCTTACTATACTATGTCGTTTTTTTACGAAAAAAAGCCTTACTATACTATGTCGTTTTTTACCAAAAAAAGCCTTACTATACTATGTCATTTTTTTTACAAAAAAGCCTTACTATACTATGTCGTTTTTTTACAAAAAAAGCCTTACTATACTATGTCGTTTTTTACGAAAAACGTCTTACTATACTATGTCGTTTTTTACAAAAAAAGCTTTACTATACTATGTCGTTTTTTTGCAAAAAAGCCTTACTATACTATGTCGTTTTTTTACGAGAAAATGCCTTACTATACTATGTCGTTTTTTTATTTTAAAAAGCCTTACTATACTATGTCATTTTTTTTTACAAAAAAGCCTTACTATACTATGTCGTTTTTTTACAAAAAAAGCCTTACTATACTATGTCGTTTTTTACGAAAAACGCTTTACTATACTATGTCGTTTTTTACAAAAAAAGCTTTACTATACTATGTCGTTTTTTTGCAAAAAAGCCTTACTATACTATGTCGTTTTTTTACGAGAAAATGCCTTACTATACTATGTCGTTTTTTTATTTTAAAAAGCCTTACTATACTATGTCGTTTTTTAAGAAAAAGCCTTACTATACTACATCGTTTTTTACGAAAAAAAGGCTTACTATACTATGTCGTTTTTTTACGAAAAAAAGCCTTACTATACTATGTCGTTTTTTTACGAAAAAAAGCCTTACTATACTATGTCGTTTTTTACGAAAAAAGCCTTACTATACTATGTCGTTTTTTACGAAAAAAAAGCCTTACTATACTATGTCATTTTTTTTACAAAAAAAGCCTTACTATACTATGTCGTTTTTTTTACAAAAAAAAGCCTTACTATACTATGTCGTTTTTTACAAAAAAAGCTTTACTATACTATGTCGTTTTTTTTACAAAAAAGCCTTACTAGACTATGTCGTTTTTTACGAGAAAATGCCGTACTATACTATGTCGTTTTTTACGAAAAAAGCCTTACTATACTATGTCGTTTTTTTTTTTACAAAAAAGCCTTACTATACTATGTCGTTTTTTACGTAAAAAAGCCTTACTATACTATGTCGTTTTTTATGAAAAAAAGCCTTACTATACTATGTTGTTTTTTTACGAAAAAAAGCCTTACTATACTATGTCGTTTTTTTACGAAAAAAAAGCCTTACTATACTATGTCGTTTTTTTACGAAAAAAAAGCCTTACTATACTGTGTCGTTTTTTACGAAAAAAAAGCCTTACTATACTATGTCGTTTTTTACGAAAAAAAAAGCCTTACTATACTATGTCGGGTTTTTTTTTACAAAAAAAGCCTTACTATACTATGTCGTTTTTTACGAAAAAAAAGCCTTACTATACTATGTCGTTTTTTATGAAAAAAAGCCTTACTATACTATGTCATTTTTTTTACAAAAAAGCCTTACTATACTATGTCGTTTTTTACAAAAAAGCCTTACTATACTATGTCGTTTTTTACGAAAAACGCTCAACTATACTATGTCGTTTTTTACAAAAAAAGGCTTACTATACTATGTCGTTTTTTTTTACAAAAAAGCCTTACTATACTATGTCGTTTTTTTACGAGAAAATGCCTTACTATACTATGGCGTTTTTTAAATAAAAAAGCCTTACTATAATGTCGTTTTTTAAGAAAAAAAGCCTTACTATACTATGTCGTTTTTTAAGAAAAAAAGCCTTACTATACTATGTCGTTTTTTACGAAAAAAAGCCTTACTATACTATGTCGTTTTTTACGGAAAAAAAGCCTTACTATACTATGTCGTTTTTTTAATGAAAAAAAATTCTTACAATTATATGTCGTTTTTTTTTTACAAAAAAAGCCTTACTATACTATGTCGTTTTTTTTTAAGCCTTACTATACAATGTCGTTTTTTTACGAAAAAAGCCTTACTATACTATGTCGTTTTTTACGAAAAAAAGCCTTACTATACTATGTCGTTTTTTTACGAAAAAAAGCCTTACTATACTATGTCGTTTTTTTACGAAAAAAAGCCTTACTATACTATGTCGTTTTTTACCAAAAAAAGCCTTACTATACTATGTCATTTTTTTTACAAAAAAGCCTTACTATACTATGTCGTTTTTTTACAAAAAAAGCCTTACTATACTATGTCGTTTTTTACGAAAAACGCCTTACTATACTATGTCGTTTTTTACAAAAAAAGCTTTACTATACTATGTCGTTTTTTTGCAAAAAAGCCTTACTATACTATGTCGTTTTTTTACGAGAAAATGCCTTACTATACTATGTCGTTTTTTTATTTTAAAAAGCCTTACTATACTATGTCATTTTTTTTTACAAAAAAGCCTTACTATACTATGTCGTTTTTTTACAAAAAAAGCCTTACTATACTATGTCGTTTTTTACGAAAAACGCTTTACTATACTATGTCGTTTTTTACAAAAAAAGCTTTACTATACTATGTCGTTTTTTTGCAAAAAAGCCTTACTATACTATGTCGTTTTTTTACGAGAAAATGCCTTACTATACTATGTCGTTTTTTTATTTTAAAAAGCCTTACTATACTATGTCGTTTTTTAAGAAAAAGCCTTACTATACTACATCGTTTTTTACGAAAAAAAGGCTTACTATACTATGTCGTTTTTTTACGAAAAAAAGCCTTACTATACTATGTCGTTTTTTTACGAAAAAAAGCCTTACTATACTATGTCGTTTTTTACGAAAAAAGCCTTACTATACTATGTCGTTTTTTACGAAAAAAAAGCCTTACTATACTATGTCATTTTTTTTTACAAAAAAAGCCTTACTATACTATGTCGTTTTTTTTACAAAAAAAAGCCTTACTATACTATGTCGTTTTTTACAAAAAAAGCTTTACTATACTATGTCGTTTTTTTTACAAAAAAGCCTTACTAGACTATGTCGTTTTTTACGAGAAAATGCCGTACTATACTATGTCGTTTTTTACGAAAAAAGCCTTACTATACTATGTCGTTTTTTTTTTACAAAAAAGCCTTACTATACTATGTCGTTTTTTTACGAGAAAATGCCTTACTATACTATGTCGTTTTTTTAATATAAAAAGGCTTACTATTCTATGTCGTTTTTTACGTAAAAAAGCCTTACTATACTATGTCGTTTTTTATGAAAAAAAGCCTTACTATACTATGTTGTTTTTTTACGAAAAAAAGCCTTACTATACTATGTCGTTTTTTTACGAAAAAAAAGCCTTACTATACTGTGTCGTTTTTTACGAAAAAAAGCCTTACTATACTATGTCATTTTTTACGAAAAAAAAAGCCTTACTATACTATGTCGGGTTTTTTTTTTACAAAAAAAGCCTTACTATACTGTGTCGTTTTTTACGAAAAAAAAGCCTTACTATACTATGTCGTTTTTTATGAAAAAAAGCCTTACTATACTATGTCATTTTTTTTACAAAAAAGCCTTACTATACTATGTCGTTTTTTTCAAAAAAGCCTTACTATACTATGTCGTTTTTTACGAAAAACGCTCAACTATACTATGTCGTTTTTTACAAAAAAAGGCTTACTATACTATGTCGTTTTTTTTTTACAAAAAAGCCTTACTATACTATGTCGTTTTTTTCACGAGAAAATGCCTTACTATACTATGGCGTTTTTTAAATAAAAAAGCCTTACTATAAAATGTCGTTTTTTAAGAAAAAAAGCCTTACTATACTATGTCGTTTTTTTACGAAAAAAAGCCTTACTATACTATGTCGTTTTTTACGGAAAAAAAGCCTTACTATACTATGTCGTTTTTTTTAATGAAAAAAAATTCTTACAATTATATGTCGTTTTTTTTTTTACAAAAAAAGCCTTACTATACTATGTCGTTTTTTTTTAAGCCTTACTATACAATGTCGTTTTTTACGAAAAAAAAGCTTTACTATACTATGTCGTTTTTTACGAAAAAAAGGCTTACTACACTATTTCATTTTTTACGGAAAAAAGCCTTACTATACTATGTAGTTTTTTTACGAAAAAAAGCCTTACTATACTATGACGTTTTTTTACGAAAAAAAGCCTTACTATACTATGTCGTTTTTTACGAAAAACGCTTTACTATACTATGTCGTTTTTTACAAAAAAAGCTTTACTATACTATGTCGTTTTTTACGAGAAAATGCCTTACTATACTATGTCGTTTTTTTACAAAAAAGCCTTACTATACTATGTCGTTTTTTTACAAAAAAAGCCTTACTATACTATGTCGTTTTTTACGAAAAACGCTTTACTATACTATGTCGTTTTTTACCAAAAAAAAGCCTTACTATACTATGTCGTTTTTTACCAAAAAAAAGCCTTACTATACTATGTCGTTTTTTTTTTACAAAAAAATCCTTACTATACTATGTCGTTTTTTTACGAGAAAATGCCTTACTATACTATGTCGTTTTTTTCATTAAAAAAGCCTTACTATACTATGTCGTTTTTTAAGAATAAAAGCCTTACTATACCATGTCGTTTTTAAAGAAAAAAGCCTTACTATACATGGTCGTTTTTTAGAGAAAAAAGCCTTACTATACATGGTCGTTTTTAAAAAAAAGCCTTACTATACATGGTCTTTTTTCTACAAAAAGAGAGTCTTACTATTCATCGTCTTTTTGTCCTACAAAAAAGCTTTACTATACATGGTCATTTTTTTCATGAAAAAAAAGCCTTACTATTCATGGTCCTTTGTAACGAAAAAAAGCTTTACTATACATGGTCTTTTTTTCAAAAAAGAGCTTTACTATACATGGTATTTATTTCTTTTTTTTTTACAAAAAACGTCTGTCATCGTCAATGGCACTGAAATGGTTCAATACATGTTGGGGGCGGGGTTATTTTCCCTATCTCGTGAGAAAATTTTCTTTCAAGCGCAAAACCCACAAAAAACACTTAAGGCGGTTAATGATTGACATTTGAATGTGTCGCGATTTGCAATCGAAAGTGATTAGAGCGTCGAACAAGCTGTTGATGAAGTCTTTGCAGCTTTAATGGCGCCCAAAAAGGCACATTTTTCGCTTCTGACGTTGACGTCAGGCGACCAGTCGACTCAGACGGAACGCCTCATTACTTTCAATTCTTAGTTATTTATTTTGGGGGGTCTCTTTAAATGGCGCCTAACCGCGTCAACGTGCATCTCATTTCCCTCCCATTAGTATTTGGCAAAAAGCTTTAAATGTGTGTGGATGTGTGTGTTTGTTTCTTTTAAATTTCGTTCCAATTTAGCATTTTTTTTAAATATTACACACTGGGCCTCAAATGACAGCAGAAATAAGTGACAACCTAAAAAAATCTACCTTAAATCTACCTAAATATACCTAGAAATACCAGTCTTGATAAACACATCTAAGTCCAAATATAGGCATTTTTAAACATATCGTTTAAAGCCAAAACAACGATCTAATAATGAATAATATTTTCTTAACGTACTATCAAAAAAGTAAATATAAAATCATCGTGTCAACACTAAGAAAGATGACCAACCCTAAAAGTCAAAATGATTTGGACGTCTAGAACCGTCAACGGCATGTGGCCTTTAAAGAGTAACAAAATAACAACAATAATAATAAACAACTAACATTTTTTTTCCATCCTAAGCAACACATTTCCCGTCATTTTTCCTCATTTACGAACGAACGCTTGACCAAACACGCGCGTGGATTTAAGCGATTCTCCGCTTGACTGACAGCTCCTCTCGCCCAATCAGCGCCTTAGCCACTCCCCCTCGGATCCTAAACTAAGCCCCTCCCCTTCGCTCTCACTTGCGCAGCCTTGCGTGAAGCGCAAATCTTTGGCGTGAAGGAGAGCTTGCAGCAAGCACTTTTTGGAGGAACATCTCCACGAGAAAAGACGGACATGCCTCACTAAAAACAATAATAATAATAACAAGAAAAGAAGAAGAAAAATTAAAGTAAAAAGCATGTTCGCACCAGCCGGGAAGCGCTGCTTCACCATCGAATCCCTAGTGGCCAAGGAGAACCCGCTCCAAGCCGACGAACCTCTCCGACCGACGGCACTCAGCTACGCCGGGCCGGACGCCTCGCTCATGGGCGGCTACCAAGGCTCGTCGGCCGGTCACGCACCGGGCCCCGGTCCGGGTCCGACCGCGGCCGCCGCAGCGGCAGCCGCCGCCGCCGCCGCTGCCGCAGCCGCTTTAGCCCGCTCGCTCTACCCGAACCCGGCCGAGCTGGTGTTCCCGGAGTCGGTGAGCCACCCACCGCCGCTGGGCTCGAGCGTGGGAGCGAGCGCGCATTCGCACTCGCACCCGCACTCGCACCCACACGGGCAGCAGCAGCACCACGGGCCGCATCAGAACCAGCACTTGCAGCACCTCCAGCACCACCACGCGCACTTCTTTGGCTCGGCGCAACACCGAGAGCCGCTTCATTTTTACCCCTGGGTGCTTCGGAACCGGTTTTTTGGACACAGGTTTCAAGGTAAATTTCGCACTTTTATTCTCCCAAATTACTTTTAGTCGACAATTTACGAGTCAAAATAAAAAAGAAAAATGAACCATGTTACAAAATTACGAGGATAATGCTATTTCTTTTCCCAAATCAGCAAATGTCAAAACAATCAAATAAATCCAAACAGCCTTATTCAACTCAAATTATCAATAACCCATAATTATAGCACGATTGTGGTTAAATATGAAATAATTTCAGAAAAAGACGTCTTATACAAGCGACGATTTTTTTAATTCTATCAATAATAAGATGATCCATATTTCTGTTTGACGTTCTAACAATTTCCTCACAAAATATCTCAAATACAAAATAATCGACTATTATAAATCATTTTTAGTCGTACACTCGTTTCTCCAAACAAAATATTTGACATCCAAGCCAACGTTCTTCTATTAAAATGTAAAAAATTAAAGCGAAAAACAAATAATTATCACTCATAACTACATCTATAGGAAATTAATCACGTTTTATTAAAAGCATCATTTATGAAATTATTTATCTGTTCGGTTTCTTGTGTAAATGTGTAAATATACTTTTTTTTATCCATTATTAAATCATTTTGTTGCCAGTGAAGATGACGTTGATTTATAATATCTATAATGAATGAATAGTGAAATTTAAAAAAAAGCATTTTACGGCCAAAATTGACTTTTCAATTCTGTACTACGTAATTATGTATTTTATAAAGTCACGTCTAATAATAAAACACATTGTGAAGTCATTATGTTGCCATTGACGGCAGTAAACGCGGCAATGAATGATCTCATTTATTTATTAGTTACTAATAATAATAATTTTAAAATATCAACCACCAAGTCCCTTTTTAAATTCCGCAGTATTCTAATTGATATATTTTTAAATCATATCCAACAATAACACCATATTAAAGTCATTAATTGTTGCCATTGACGGGGGAAAATGGATATGAACGATTAAGTTTTATTTATTATATCATAAAATAAAAGCGAATCAGTTTTAACCTCCAAAAAACAATTTGTAATACTCTAGTATTTATTATTAAAACTATACTATACTAATCCAAATGAAATCAACTACAAAATATTAAAAATCAGGCATTGATTCACGTTTAAAAAGATTAAACAAACGAATTTTCCCTCCAATTGACACTGACAGACGTCAAAACAATTTTAACTGACACTAAGTGACCACATTTCACAGCTATTAACATCTATTAATGTCTAATCAAATTGAGCCTGCCAATCAAAATGGAATGGACGTCTATGCCCGTCAATGATAGCCAATGAGATGATAAATTGAGTATTCGCCCTTTTTTAAAATTACTTCAAACATTATGACTAATAATAAAATATCCATATCTAACACACATTTAAAAATACTAAATTAACTCAAACTAGATTGGACGTAATTTCGGCATCAAAGCCAGCTTTTATAATGAATTGATTTGATATTTTATCATTACTGCTTTTTTTCTTCTTTATTTATTTTCGCACTTGCATTTTATGAAATTCAAAATACAGCAACTTTGTGGGTTGCACGTCTATCGCCGTCAATGATGTCATCAAAAGAGTAAACGTGAAAAAAGGAGAATTATTGCTCTTCCTACTTTTTAATATAATTCATACGAAAATATATTATTTACAGTTTTCCCATTTTTTATGCATTCATTTTCCAACTCTCCCTTTATTAGATATTAACTAAATACTGCAATGAGGCGAGTTTGGACGTCGATAGCAGTCAACGAGCTCAACCAAATTGTCGTATACGTAATAACTTTGCGTCGAAACGTTTCGCATTCACTTCCGCCTTTCAATATTTAACTTTATTTATACCATAACAACAACAAAAACAAAAAGACCTCTTGAAAACACGCTTTACATTTCGCCTAGACACCTCGTTATTTTTAACACACCCGGAAGTAAAATATATAAAATAAAAGAAATTATAAATATAAATAAATTTTTAAGAAAAAGTTTTTGTGGACTCACCCATTTCCTTTTTTTCCCTTGTGGATAGGGCACGAAGTATCCCAGGACGGCCTGCTCCTGCACGGCCCGTTCGCTCGGAAGCCCAAACGGATTCGAACCGCCTTTTCGCCGTCGCAGCTGCTGCGTTTGGAACGGGCCTTCGAGAAGAACCATTACGTGGTGGGCGCCGAGCGGAAGCAACTGGCCGGCGGCCTCAGCCTGTCCGAAACGCAGGTCGGCAAACCGAACGTGGTGCTCTTTTTTCCTCCGCGTCCTCCCGTTGGAATCTTCGAAATTGGTCCAACAAAAAGTATTCCTGGGAATCCCCCTTCTCGTTGGTATCGCTTAACTCCTCGATAGTTTTAGTCGACCGGAAAAACATTTATGTGAATACGACTTTATGTATTAGAGTCGTTAATAATATATAGCTAGCTAGCTAGCATAAACATTGCGTCCATATGATATTCCGTTTTTCCACATGTCTCTGCCCTCCTACACACCAGAATCAAACAATCAAGCTTCCGGTCAGCTTGTTGATAATTAGCTGATGGGTTGATGCAGGTGTGTTAGAGGAATGCGACATGAGGGGAGAAAAGACCGGATAGGTGCCCCTTGGTGACGCCTGAAAAAAATGTCGTACATAGCGAGAAATGAAAGTCGAAAATACGATACAATTTGGAAATCAAACATTTATTAATTAATAAAAAGAGGAAAAGATGCGGGGAATTCATTCATATAAAAAAATAATTCTAGGATTTTCTAAACTAATTATTATTTGTAGTGTTTGTTTACGTCTGCATTTGTGCTCTGGAGAAAAATAGGAAATATCGTTTTTATCACAAAATATTTATTTGATAGATGTTTTAGATGAAAAACAGTTAAGGTAAATATTGTCCTTAATTCTTTTTAGCCTTTTATTTATTGTTTGTTTACAAAAAAAGGAACAATGTGATTATTTCATTTCTATTGGTCTCAAAGTTTTAATCTGTATTTTGATACTCTTGTTATTAAATCATTGGCTGTTCACGTCTGATGAATTTAATCTTTTGACTTTAGAATATTAAGAAAAATATATAGTTAGTCCCCTCCATTAAATATATTAGACAAAACATACTAGTCTGTTGATTTGGTTGAAATACTACAGAAATGTAATTTTATAGTCATTTATTAAAAAATGAGAATATTTAAGTCAGTATTTTTCCATCACGTTATGCTTAAAGACTTAATAATAATAATGTATTTGAATATGTTTTCCAGCTCTGTATAAATAGCAAAGTATTGAATACTAGCAAAAAATGTTCATCTGATTTTTTAATGTTTAATTCCTAAACAACAGTGGCATTCATTTTTTAATAAATTATAAAAACAAATGATTGTACATTAATTTTTCCTAAATTAACTCAGTCACCCACGCTTGCCTCCTTCATTTTTTTTAATGAGGTATTTGAAAGACAGACAGACTGCGCGTAAATGGCCCCGAAATGGCGGCGGGCGTGAGTTTGTCGCGCGCTCGTAATCGCCGCCGATGTTTACCAGGCGACGTTCCCGCTTTGACAAGTCGAAAATAGCGTGCCACGTGTTTAACGCTCCCGTGGGATGAAAGGCCGCCGGTGTCGATGAGGCCTAATGGACGAGAAAAAGCCAGTCGCCATTCGGCCGCGGGGCTTAACTCATTTCTTGCCAATGAGTAAATCCAAATAAGCTAGTTATGACTTGGCTTCAATGCCAATGCACTGAAGGTCGCCCCCACCAACATGGCCGCCCCGGAGGCTATTTCGGTAGGGCTGACCAAAGCTCTTTTCACACCGTGCCTCCAATTCGACTCATTTTAATAGACGTCCAATTCGATGAACTCGTTTCAGGGCTGCGGCGGCCATATTGGTACAGGCCACATTCCCATCGAAGTTAATGCGTTGAATTTCATTCGCTGCCAGCTTCCCGCCTGAAACACATTGGACGTTTGTTTATTAGCGATGACCTCAATTGAAGGCAGAACGTGTGAAAAGATCGTTCGTCGCCCCTACCAAGATGGCTGCCGTGAGGCCACATTGCCAACGTCAAAGTCAACGCGGCGACATTCCAATTCGTATTTTTTTTTTCATTGTTTACTGCCGTTGACGGTAAGAGACGTCCAATCCGTTTGAGGTTGGCAGCGGCGAGGGATGGCGTTCCCTTTTAATTGGACGTCTAATGCTGTCAATGGCACTGAAGGATGAGCATTTTTGCCTCACTTCCTTGTCATTTTAAAGTACCTCCAGGTCATTTTTGCTCAATTTTGGGTCATTTCCTATTGATTTGGACGGACTTACCTGTTGCTTTGTTGGTTCTTGCTGACTTTTGGGCATTTCCGGGTCACTTCCTGTTGGTTTTAAGGGATATTCAGGTTCATTGATCACTCATGGATGCCTCCATTTTGAATGCAAATCAGAAAATTAAAGTGTTCCATTCTATTTGTACATTATGAACGAGCCAGCAATGGCCATAGTCTTTCGGGCCGCACCGGACCCACTAGCGGGCCACTTCCGGCCCGCGAGCCGTATGTTGGACACCTTTGCTTTATAACTAGGTTAATCCGGTGGACTATCTTTCTGACATGGATGGCCCTGGGCGTCCAATCCATTTTGACATAATTTAGCTTTTTTAATCGTCCTTTATGTTTTTTTTGTGTTTTTTTTTTAATGGTTGAGCCTTTCTTAAACTGGCATTGCTTTGCCACAGGTGAAGGTGTGGTTCCAGAACCGGAGGACCAAGTACAAACGGCAAAAACTGGAGGAGGACGGGCCGGAGTCCCAGCAGAAGAAGAAGGGCAACCACCACATCAACCGGTGGCGCGTGGCCACCAAGCAGAACGCCTCCGAGGACATCGACGTGGTCACCTCCGAGGACTGAGGCCCCGCCCACCGCCCCGCCCCGCCCCCCACGGGACCAACCGAGACGCCCATCAAACCCACCCAACCTACGCCGCGTTATTTATTACGGAAGATGATGAAGTAGACTTTTGGCCCACGGCACAAAATGGACGCCCTCGCCACTGTATTCTCCCACTGTTCTTTCATTAAAAGCTGCTCTGTAGGTCACCGAGCTCGCTTCGCTGTCGTTAACTGGTCGCCACGCGGCGTCCCAAACCGTCGGAAGAGGGAGGGTTTCGTGAAAATGGCCATCACGGCCCCTACCAACATGGCGGCCATGTTGGGAGGGGCGGCGTTCCCATCAAAGTCGATGTGTTGACGTTCAAAACCGGGCGTAACAAGCTTAAAAGATAATTTTATCAAAGTCGAAGCAAATGCTATTCACTTGTCTGCAAGATGTCCAACCCATTTGAAGTGGGAGAGTTGGCAGCCAATGAATGAACATCCACTGGCTGCCAGCCAATCCAACGATTGGACGTCGACTAGAGATGAACTCTTTTCAATTGACGACAATGGCGGGAAAAGATCTTCTTTGCCTCTACCAAGATGGCCGTGGGGCGGCGGCCATCTTGGTAGAGGCCATAATCCCTTCAAAGTCAACGCGTTGATATTCAAATCAAGACATTGTAAGCTTAAACGATCTACTAGTGATAAATTCTTTTCAATTTACAGAAGCACAAAATTGTCATTGACCCTCCCAAGATGGCCTCGAGGTGGCAGCCATGTTGGTAAAGGTCAACATTCCCGCCAAAGTCAATGTATCAAGCACCAACTATTTTAAAAGATGATTTTATCAATGTCAAAGGGTCTGCTATGAACTAATTGGCTGCCAATGACGTCGCGCCGCTATCCGTTTGTAGCCATTTGCTGCCATCCTGCCTCTTCGAATGGATTGGACATCAAGCGCAAATATTTTTTTCAACTTTTTGGAGGTTTTCAAATTAAAAGCCTATATTGTCATTATACAACAGCTGCGTATATAACAATAAGACTGAGGAAACAAAGCGCCAAACTGGAGAGCAACGAGCCCCTGAACCTGTATGCGCCGCCATTTTGGATCCCATCCATTTCCAGATAGTTATGGCGCTTTTTTTTCCTTCTCGTGGTTATCGTTTTCTCTCTTTTGACATTACGAATTAAGACATACCAAAAAAATAGATCCAAATATATGTTGGTCAATCGGAAAATAGTTTTTGGAAGCGAGTCGAACGCGGTGACTCGTTAAAAAAACAAAAGAAAAAGACGCCGGGGGTAAGCAAAACAAGGTCCAAGTGTCAGGAAGTCACCTTCGCTTTAGACAAACGCGCCAGGAATGTCGGGGGGCGCGCAGGTGTCAGGTGCGACGGACGGAGAGGGAAAGTAGCGGCCGGCTTTTGTGCGCAGGGAGGCCCCGTCTAATCGCCCGTCAAAAGAAACGGAAGGAATCTGTCGCTAATGGCCGCCGGGCTCAAGCCATCAGACGGCGTGGCACACCTTCATGTCTTGTTTTGGAAACGGAGGGGAAGAGGAAGGGGGCGGGGCTTCACAAAAACAACAAAAGGACTGTTTTGGTTGTCGAGCAAGCTAACGTTCGTCAAGCAGTCTCAATGCCATTGAAAGAAAGGGAGCATTTGTTTTGGTCCTTTTTTGGGAGACTTCCTGTTGATTTCAGCATCAATTTCTGATGATTTTAGTCACTTCCTGTTGATTTTTGCGGCATATCCAGAAGTGTTCCTATATTTTTGGTCCTTTGTTGTTGATTTGAGGTCATTTCTGGGTCACTTTTTTGTTGATTTTCGGTCATATCTATGCGTGTACTTTTATTTTGGTTGATTTTGGTTCCGTTTTGGCTGACTTACTGTTTATGTTAGTCACATCCTCTCCATTTTGGGTCATATCGCTATGTGACTTCCTATATTTCCTATATTTTCACCATATGGAGCATGTTTTGATCACTTCCTGTTGGTTTTAAGCAATTTTGGGTCACTTTCTGTCAGTTTTGGGTCAATTCTGTCTACGCTAGTCTTGACAAATGACATTTTTCAGGTAACTTCCTTTTGATTCATGGTCATTTTTTGCTGACTTCCTGTTTGCCTGGGTCACTTCCTGTTGACAATCTGAACTCACCCACAAACAAAACATAAAACAGACCTAGAAATACCTCAAAAGCAACAGGAAGTGACCTGTAAAACCTCTCAAAATAAAAAAAGGATGTTCAATCCACTAAAAATATAAACAGGAAGTGACCCAATAAATACGTCCCGCGCCGTCGATGGCAACCGACAACGAGACAAACGTTGGGGAAGGTACGCACGCGCGGGAAGGGGTGACGGACACCTCGACAATAAGGCGCCAAACGTCTCGACGCTTCGTCATTAGCTCGCCGCGCTAAAGAGCAGATGTTATTTCCTTCCTAGCAGCTCGCGCGCTAACGTCGCATCAATCACGCCACGATAAGCGCAATTAAGCTTTAGATTCGTTAGCGTTGAACGCATTTGGAAGCCTTGAAAGAAAACATCAAGTAAACACGCCGTAAATGGCTTCTTAAGAGCGCGTCGGGAAAAATGGCCATGAATTGAAATGAAACTAATAGGAAGTAGCCCAGAAATGACAGAAAATCAACAGGAAGTGACCCACGGGTGACCATAGCACCCCCGGAAAAGCTTAAAATCACAATTAATTGAATAAACAATAAAAGAAGCAGTCAAGAATGGGACCAAAATAGAAAGGTGAGTAAAATAAACAGGAAGTAACCCAGAAATTACCGAAAATCAACAGGAAGTGACCCACGGGAGACCATAGCACCCCCGGAAAAGCTTAAAATCACAATTAATTGCATAAACAATAAAATAACTTGTCGAGAACGGGACCAAAATAGAAAGGTGAGTAAAATAAACAGGAAGTAACCCAGAAATTACCGAAAATCAACAGGAAGTGACTTACGGGAGACCATAGCACCCCCGGAAAAGCCTTAAAATCACAATTAAATCGACCCAAAATAAAGGCACCTGTCAAGAACGGGACCAACATAAACAGGAAGTGACCAAAATAAACTGGAAGTGACCCACAATGACCGAAAATCAACAGGAAGTGACCCACGGAGACCAAAGCACCCCGGAAAAGCCCTAAAATCACAAATTAAATCGACTAAAAAAAAGGCACCTGTCAAGAACAGGTCTAATATCAACAGGAAGTGACCAAAATAAACCGGAAGTAACCCAAATATGACCAAAAATAAACAGGAAGTGGCCCACGGGGGACAAAAAAAAACACCCCCGCGCATTAATGCCATTTTCCTACTTCAATAATGACAAGAGACCAAATGAATCAAGTTAATTAAATCACGCTATTTGGGAAAAAAAGGCCCGCCAGTGAATAAAAGTATTTTTTTTTATCCTAGCTCGACGCTAATCCTTCCTCTTCCTCTTCCTCTTTGTCAGAACGCAGCGGGCGAGCCCCTGCCTCTTTGCCTAACGAGGAAGGGCTGGCGCCTAATGAGGGAGCTAATTAACACGTCGGGCCGCTCGCACTTAATTAGCCGCATCTGAGCCCGTCTGAGAGGAGGCGGAGTCACCGCACCGAGACTAATTCCGCCACTCTCACCTGTGGCGTCCCTTTACGGGGCCCGCCAAACATACATTAAAAAAATATTTCAAAATAAAAGAAAACAGAATACTGCTTACCTCTCTTAAAAGGGGGAAAATTGGAAAAAATAATAATTATCATAGATCGCGGGGGGTGCTGGAGCCCATCTGGGCCAACTATGGGAGGGGCTAACCCTAAATCGATGGCCAGCCAATCCCACGCCGCGACCACATTTGAAAATGTTCGAAACGGATGACCATTTATTTCCATATGGGTGCGTCAATTAACGGAGGAGTGGGCGTCCAATCGTAACGAAGTGGGAGGGGCGTTTTCCAATTTCCCCCGCCGCAACGCAAGCATATGGCGAGGAGGAGGAGCCAATGGTGGATCCGCCAACAACCCCCGCCTACACGCTTGTCCCACTTTACACCTCGGACGCCACCATCTGCTTCCACCACAAACACTTTTTCATTTCAACTGCCAAATCGGCTTTTTTTTTGGTTTCCTTTCTTCCTTTTCTTTATTTAAATTAGCGTGGCCACATGTCTAATGTTTGTTTTTTCTTGGAATTTCATGTCTTTTCAATTTTGTCTCGTTCAATGGCAGCCAATGAAGGACCAGACTTGTAAAATGCCTTAAAATCAAGTGGGAGTGGCTTAAGTGAATGTCCCAAAATCAACAGGAAGTGCCCAAGAAACAGAAGATCGACAAGAAGTGACCTGGAAATTCCCGCCAATCCACCGGAAATGATCCAAAATGTTCAGGAAGTGAGCCCTGGTCACTTCCTGTTGGTTTTGGGCCACTTCCTTTTGATTTGACTCATCCCTGAGTGTGTTCCTCTATGCATTTTGCTCACTTCCTGTTGGTGTGGACATTTTCAGCATATTGCGCATATTTCTGGCCACTTCCTGTTGGTTTTGGGCCACTTCCTTTCAATTTGAGTCCTTCCTGCGTGTGTTCCTCTACGCATTTTGCTCACTTCCTGTTGATCTGTGGACATTTTCAGCATATTGCGCATCTTATTTGTCACTTCCTGTTAATTTTGGGCCACTTCCTGTTAGTTTTGGGCCACTTCCTTTCGATTTGAGTCCTCCCTGGGTGTGTTCCTCTATACATTTTCCTCACTTCCTGTTGATCTGTGGACATTTTCAGCATATTGCGCACATATCTGGTCACTTCCTGTTAGTTTTGGGCCACTTCCTTTTTTATTCGAGTCCTCCCTGGGTGTGTTCCTCTATACATTCTGCTCACTTCCTGTTGCTGTATGAACTCCCCCAGAAATGACCTTTCATCAACAAAAAGTGACCCTAAAAACACCCAAACGTCAACAGGAAGTGACCCGTAAATCCACCAAAATCATAGCCAATACGCATCTTTCACTAGCGCTACCGTTAGCAAACGAGTCGAATACATAGCAATTTGTCAAATAGGAGTTTGACGCCCCGATGTAATTGATTGACGGGCCGGCGCCAGATAAGGTTATTACAAATAAATACGGCCTTAAGTAAGCAAACAAACAAAAGCGCGGCGCCACCATCCAATTAGCTTTTTTTAATTACCTATTACGCCCGAGCGCCGAGGCGACTCGGCAAAACGGGGCCCTGACACGGACGCCACTTTAGGGGTAATTAGCCAATTTGTTTGCCGCGGCGGAGTCGTAACCGGCAGCCAATTACCGCCCGGAAAGGCCGCGCAAACCTGTTGATTTAATTAGATCCGCCGTGCGCGCTGGCGCGGCAAAGCGCAATTTAATTACGAGGTGGGGGGAGGGGGCGGCGGCCTCGGGGCGGCGCGGGACGGCCGACCCGCCGGGGCCGAGCGGGCGCAAACTAATCAAGCGCCAAAGAGACGCCGTCTGCGCTCGCGGGGATGGACGGATCAACGCTGCGTTTCTTTGGAAATCGCTTTGCTGAGGATTTTTTTTTGGGGGGGGGGCGTTCCGAGATCACTTTCAGAGGATTTTGGTTGATTTTAAGGCATTTTGGGGTCACTAGATCTTGCTTCCAGTGCATTTTGGGATATTTCGGTAGATTTTAGGGCATTTTGGCGGTACTAGCTTTTGGTTCCAATGGATTTTGAGCCATTTCTGGTTCATTTGAGCGCATTAGCTTGAGCTTATAGTGCAATTTGGGCTATTTTTGGTTGATTTGAGGTCATTTGGGGGGGTAAAAGCTCTTTCTTTTTTATTTGAGTGCACTTTTGGGTCACTGGCATTTTGTTTTGGAGCGTTCTGGGGTCACTTGCAGGGCATTTTGGACTATTTATTGATTTAAGGGCATTTTGGGTCACTAGCGGTTGCTTCTAGTGCATTTTGGGCTATCATTTTGTTGATTCAGGGCATTTGGGGGGTACTAGTTCTTGCTTACAGTGGATTTTGGTTGATTTGAGGGCATTCTGGCAGTACTAGCTTTTGGTTCCAATGGATTTTGGGCTATTTCTGGTTCATTTTAGCGCATTAGCTTGAGCTTCCATTGCCATTTGGGCTATTTTTTGTTGATTTTAGGGCATTTGGGGGTCACTAGCTTTTCGTTTTGGAGCGTTCCGGGGTCACTTGCAGTGCATTTTGGTCTATTTCTTGATTTTAGGGCATTTTAAGCTCACTAGCTCTTGCTTCTAGTGCATCTTGGGCTATTATTTTGTAGATTTTAGGGCATTTTGGGGGAACTAGCTCTTGGTTCCAGTGGGAACCAGTTGGGCTGTTTCTGGTTCATTTTAGGGCATTTCGGGGCCACTATATTTAAGTTTTGGAGAATTCTAGGGACATTTTGCTCTATTTCTTGATTTTAGTGCATTTTTGGGTCACTAGCTTTTAGTTTTGTAGCGTTCCAGGGTCACTTCTAGAGCATTTTTTTTGTTGCAGGAAGTGAGCTAGGCGAGCGCAAAACACCCCCACATTTCCCAGTTTTTGTGGCAAGTCCGGGTCGCCAAGCGCTGCTAATCAGCGCGCAGACGAGCGTGACCTTTTCCTTTTTCAGCTTTCAGACGAGCCGAAATGGCCCCCGCCGAGCGCCGACGCCAACGCCGCCATTGCTTCACGGCAGGACGCCTAGAAATTACATTTACAGTTTGATTCCATTTTTTATTTCAATGTAATGTTTTTGAAAGGAGCCAGATTTGATTCATTTTGGCAGCCTATTTTTCACAATACCGACCCTTCCAGACAAAATAAGATTTGGACGCCCCTTCCGCTCGCTAACGTCTCGCACCAAATATTATTGGCCGTCCCGCCATTCAAACGCCAATCGGCAAAGTGCTTTTTTTGGGGGGGCCGGGCGCGTCGGCTCGCTCGCTAGCGAGGTGACAAATGAGTTTCCCCAAAAGGTGACGAGCGCCCGCCGTCCAATTTGCACTAATTAGCTCGACATGGGGTTGAGAACGAGCACCCCCCCTCGCCCCGCCGGCCCCCCCAACGACGCCGCCCCTCATCTTTTCTCGCTCGTCATTAAGAACAAGTCGAGGCGAGACCCCGGCC
Organism: Stigmatopora argus; assembly: GCF_051989625.1. Lineage (NCBI taxonomy): Eukaryota > Metazoa > Chordata > Actinopteri > Syngnathiformes > Syngnathidae > Stigmatopora > Stigmatopora argus. The sequence goes on along the minus strand of NC_135401.1, from coordinate 903,466 downwards.
CGGCGGGGCGCGCCGCTTCTGTCACCTCGTCGTCGTGCTATGACTCGCTAGTGGCCCCGAAATGGCCGCCGCCGCACAAAAAAAGGACGTTAGCTTAGCGTTTTAAGCCCTCGTTGTCGCGGGTTACATCGTACTTGCGGTTTTAAAATCCCATTTCTGAACTGCTTGTCCTCACAAGGGTTACAAGGGGTGCTGGAGCCTATCCCAGCTAACTACAGGCACCAGGCAGGGGACACCCCGAATGGTTGGCCAGCCAATCACGTGGCAAAGGATACAAACAACCAATCACACACATACCCAGGGACAGTTTAGTTTACAATTAGCCTAGCTAGTTACTACCATGTTTTGGGGATGTGGGAGAAAGCAGAGTACCCAGAAAAAAACCCACACAAGCCCGGGGAAAACATGAAAACTCCCACCTGGGATCGAACCCTCGATCGCAGAACTGTGAGTCCAACGCACTAACCATTTGGTCAACACTCCCGATGGATTTTAAGCAATTTCTGGATGATGGATGTTTTGCTCACTTCCTGTTGATTTTGTGTCATTTCTGGGTGACTTCACTGTGTAATTGAGTCACTTCCTGTTGACTTTTGGGTCACTTCCGGTTGACTTTTGGGTCATTTCCGGGTGAGCTACAGTTTATTTCGGGGACTTCCTTTTAATTTAGGCTTTTTTCTAGGAGACCTCTTGAGTATTTGGGTCACTTCCTGTTGATTTTGCGGCATTTCCGGGTGACTTCACTGTGTATTTGGGTCACTTCCGGGCGACCTCTAGTTTATTTTGAGAACTTCCTTTTAATTTAGGCCCTTTGCTAGGAGACCTCTGGTGTATTTGGGTCACTTCCTGTTGATTTTGGGGTCATTTCCAGGCGACCTACTGTTCATTTCAGGGACTTCCTTTGAATTTAGGCCCTTTTCTAGGAGACCTCTGGAGTATGTTGGGTCACTTCCTGTTGATTTTGCGGCATTTGCGGGTGAGCTATTATCCAAATTTTGTCCCGAATAGTCAGTGGTCATCCAATCAAATGAATGTCCTTATTAACAAAGTATCATGGAACGACTCCAGCTGTCAGTCAACACGTCGCGTCTCGGTATTAGCCGCAGCCAGATGTTAGCGCGCGGCAGGTGGCGCCCGCTCATTAATGCCTCCGCCAAACTGTTTCCTGTCGCTCGCCGTCAGGCGGGATCGGAATCAGTTCGCACCCGTCGCAATTAAATTCTGTAATGACGGCGCCATCTTTCAAATCATTGCGAGAATTATTAATAACGCCGCGTCAGGCATGGATTCCAGGCGCCGCCCGACTTGCCTTTAATTGCCGCAACTGCTAATTTGGAGGAAGAAAAAAGCTGCGCCGTGGCGACATATGGCGTCTGTGCTTCAGATGCTCGCTCGCTAGCCAGCTAGCCACGAAATGCTATTCTGGGGAATTTGCTTTTTGGTATTTCCTCTTGTCACTTTATGTACATTTTGGATGATTTCCTTTTGATTGGAGGCCTGGGTCACTTCCTGTTGGTTTTGGGGAATTTATGGGCTACTTCCTGTTGGTTTTGGGGGAATTTCTGGGCTACTTCCTGTTGATTTGGGGGAATTTCTGGGTTACTTCCTGAGTTTACTGGGACACCTTTGGGTCACTTCCTGTTAGTTTTGGGGGATTTCTGGGCTACTTCCTGTTGATTTGAGGGAATTTCTGGGCTACTTCCTGTTGATTTTGGGGAATTTCTGGGCTACTTCCTGTTGATTTGGGGGAATTTCCAGGTTACTTCCTGAGTTACCTGGGACACTTTTGGGTCACTTCCTGTTGGTTTTGAGGAATTTCTGGGTTACTTCTTGTTAGTTTGGGGGTATTTCTGGGTCACTTCCTGTTGGTTTTGAGGAATTTCTGGGTTACTTCTTGAGTTTCCTGGGTCACTTCCTGTTTTTGAGGCATTTCCGGGTTACTTCCTGCTTTTTTGAGACACTCACGGGTCACTTCCTGTACATTTTAGATGATTTCCGTTTGATTGTCGGCAGTTCATTGGTCACTTCCTGTTGGTTATTAATGATAATAAAAATTCTCTTGCCATTGGAATTTAAAAAAAACACAAAATGTATATGTGGGGAGCAATTAACGGCTCTGATTAGCAAGACAGTCCAATTAATACTTGTAATAACATATTCAGCTTGTTTAGCACCAAAAAAACAACATATGGTTGGAAGAAGTCCATGCATATTTAATATTTAATTAAAAACACGGCTATGACACATTATTCTGGCCATACGCGAAATATGGACTTAAAATAGGAACTCATTTATTTCCTGGATGGAAAACTTATTTTCCATTGGGTAAAATAAAAAATAAAAAATGGCCGTCGAGTGAATTGGACATCTATGATTGTCAATGGCAGGCAATGAGTTCATTTTGCATCACTTCCTGCCTATTCTAGGGTACTTCCGGTCAATTTGGGATCACTTCCTGTCGATTGGGAGGCTTGCTTTTGGTTCGTTTGTCGCTTCCCGCTCATTTTTGGGCATTTCCGGGGTAACTTCCTGTTTAGCTTCCTCGTGAACTCATTGGCCGCCATGGAAGGGGTGAAATGCAAAAAAATGAATGGAAAACGCCAAAGGACGCCACAAAGCAAGACTCGGAGGCCGACGTCAGGTGACCAAGAAACACTTGTTTATTAAATATACAAAATTGTGTGAAAGACAATGGCGTCCACGTTGCAGGACCGCCAAATGCGCTCGGCGCAATAAAAGCCTCGCCGATGGGAAGACACGGTAGCCGACGCGCCTGGAAAGTCGTCACAGTGCTTCACATGTCGGGCTAACTAACGTTTTTCTTTTCCCCGCTGCAAAGTTATAACAATTTACTAAAAATAAAACGGAATTCAACCAGGAATAATCTGAAAATTCAACAGGAAGTGACCAAAATAAACACGAATTCAACCAAAAATGACCGAAAAAGAACAGGAAGTGACAAACAAACAGGAGGTCAACCAGAAATGTTCCAAAAAGAACAGGAAGTGACCAAAATAAAGCCAAAGTCAACCAGGAATGATTAGAAAATCAACAGGAAGTGACCAAAATAAACACGAATTCAACCAAAAATGACCAAAAAAGAACAGGAAGTGACTAAAATAAACATGAGGTCAAGCTAAATAATCCAACATCAACAGGAAGTGACCCAAACAAACAGGAGGTCAATCAGAAATGTTCCAAAATGAACAGGAAGTGACCAAAATAACCACGAATTCAACCAGAAATGATCCAAAAAGAACAGGAAGTGACTAAAATAAACACAAAGTCAAGTTAAATAATCCAACATCAACAGGAAGTGAACAAAACAAACAGGAGGTCAACCAGGAATGTTCCAAAAAGAACAGGAAGTGACCAAACTAAACCCAATGTCAACCAGGAATGATCCGAAAATCAACAGGAAGTGACCAAAATAAACCGGAAATCTACTACGAATGATCTTAACCTCGACAGGAAGTCACTCAGGTATGATCTGAAAATCAACAGAAATTGACCAAAATAAACAGCTAAAAAAAAAATCCTATACCAACAGGAAGTGACCAAAATAAATAGGAGGTCAACCAGAAATGATCAAAACAAACAGGAAGTGACCAAAATAAACAGGAGGTCATGCAGCAATAATCATAAAATCAACAAGAAGTGACGAAAATAAACAGGACGTCACACTTCAAATTAGAAGTGTCACAAATTTTTTTTTAACAAAATAAAAAAAATACAGGAAATGTGAAACTTACACCAAGACCTACTCCTTTTGGCCCCGCCCAAAATGCATTTTCAGCCATAAATAAACAGAAAACTCACAAAAAGTGACCCGGAAATGCCTCAATATGAACAACATTTACAGGAAGTGACCTGGATTTAAACCCCGTCAAAATAAAACTGCTTTCAATTGCCAGCTATGAGTTAAATGACTAAATTTGAAAGCTCGTAAAAACAAAAACTAAAAGTTAAACACTGTGAAAACTTTCCATTCGCACGGTAACAATAGCAAGTGCATTGTGCGTCCAATCGTGGCGTCTTATGCTAATTGACGTGCGACAGGTGAGCTAAATGGGCGTTTCTTAAACCCGAGGCCCCCGGGGGCCAATACCCGTCCGCCCGTTTGTCACTTTGTTGACAAAAAAAATGACGAACACTTTTTCCAAAAAATGAACAACGGCGACCGATCCGTTTGGCAGCGACCATTCCATCCATTCGGCAGGAAAAAAAATGAAACTCGTATCTCGAGTCGCGTCATTAACGATAAATGCACAAAAATAACGTCATCGCCCAGAAATACCCAAAAATCAACAGGAAGTGACCCAAACATTTTGATCTATAATTCTATCCAATTAGCATTTTTGACATCTTTATGTATTCCTCCAATGCTTTATGAACCATATTTTTAAAACTCAGATTGATTTGCTATTAAATTAAAATGATATTGGGTATTTCTATATGTAAGTGGCCGATTTCCAAGGCAACCTGAACGCATCACGCCTTCACAAATTACCCTCAACATAAAAATAAGCACAATCTCGTGCCTCCCAGCATGCATTGTGGCGCTCAGGAAGCGAATTATGCTCCGTGCTAATCATTTCCTCGTTGTTTCGTGACTCGCTAATGAGTTTGTTCGTTAACATCGTCGTTAACGACCGACTTTTTGTTGTTGTTTACCGTCTGGCAAAATATCACTTGACGAAATTTCAGGCATTAAAATAAGGAAATTGTGTTCATTGGCTATAGTTTTTGAGGTGCATGTTATGCTAAAAGCAACACGGAACTTTCAGTTTTTGGTGATTCTGGCGACGCCAGTGGACAAAAGCGGTAGTGTTTTGACCCCCACGTGTGTTTTCCACTGCAATTGCGGCTCAATAATATCCAAAATTCGAACTTAAACATGAAATATCTTGCAAAACTTTAGCCAACCAGCACGGAAATCTTTTATTTTCCAACCCATTCGGCCATTTTCAGATATTTTCCTCTTTGTTTTTTTTAGAACGGTGACATTTCTCATATACAAATTGTGCAAAAGAATGCGAGAAATACAGTAATGATGCATAACGCCAAAGTTTTATGTCTACGGGGAGTCCTGGGGTTACCACCATCCGACTTTAAGCCGTGTTTGTGCTAAGCTAGCGCTAGCGTGTTTTTCCGTTACTGCACCCTACACAGGGTTGTGAAAAAAATAGCGAAAACAATATTTTGGGGGTCACGCGGACTTTACGTCGGTGACAGTTAAGGTCAAAAAAACACGTGGCTCACGTAACGTAATTTTTTTTTTTTTAAATTATGAATCGAGTGCTTTTAATGCTGTGTTTTCGAGGCCGTCCCTGAACGCACCACCGGACTGGAATTGGCAGCTCTGGTTCCGTTGTGTTGCAAATTTTAAATTTCTGTGACTGGCTGGGGTGCTGGAGCCTATCCCAGCTAACGATGGGCACCATCGGTGGCCAGCCAATCACAGGGCACGAGCAGTCAAAGGACAACCAATCGTAGCTAGGGACAGCTAGCTAGCCTAGCATGCATGTTTTTGGGATGTGGGAGGAGCGCGGAGTACCCAGAGAACACCCACGTGGAGAACGTGCAAACTCCACACGGTGAGGACTCACTTGATATCGAACCCTCGACCCTAGAAGTGCGAGGCCGAGGTTCCAACCACTAGTCCAACGCGCTGCAAAAATAAAACCTTAAAACTCCCCATCCAAATCTCAGCCATAATACTAAACCCGCATCTCATTTTTGACAAATTTGGATGTATTTTGACGTCCATTTGGACTTGAAACGCTAAATTTGGGCGGAAAGGAACCAAGTGGGTCGGCGGTAAATCCAAGACTCCCCGGATTTGTCGTTGCGGTAAATTGAGGCGTGAAGCGCTCGGACGTTATTTTTCTCGGAAAACCGGAAGTTTGAGGAGTGGCGAAAGAACGGAAGACGGAAGGAGGAGGACGGCGGTCCGTCATTTGAGGCGAGATCGCACCTGCAGGAGGGTGGGCTTCTGCTCCATGATGCGCACCAGAAGCGTGTCGATGTAGTCCTCCAGGTCTCGAACCTGCGGCTTCAGCCTGCGCAGCTCCACCTCGCGCTTGGCCAGCAGGGCGCGCTGGCGCTCGAACTGGCTTTTTTGCCGTTCCAGTTCGGCCTCGCGCCGGACCACCAGGCCCACCAGCTCGCTGTGGCTCAGGTGGTAGTAAGAGCCGGCCCCCTCCGTCAAGATCTGGAGAAAATAATAATAATAAAATGTTAGCGCGCTAAAACGGGGGAGGTTTTAAACCGGGCCGAGTGGATTGGGCGAGTGTTTTTGGGCACTTCCTGTTCGTTGGGAGCCATTTCTGGGGGGACTTGTTGGTTCTTTTGGCTCCGTTCTGGGTGACTTTGGTTTGTTTGGGTCACTTGCAATTCATTTTGGTACATTTTCATATTGAGTTTCAATCTTTTTTTCATTTTTTTGGAATTTCTATGTGGCCTTCCGTTGATTCGGGGTTATTTGTGGGTGTCTTACGGTTTATTTTGGGTCAGTTCTAGTTCTAGGAGAGGTTTTTTTGGGTGACTTCCATCTGATTTTGGGACATTTTTTTGGACACTTTACAAATTTGAATCATCTTTTTCATTTTTATGGAATTTTTACGTCGCCTCCCGTGGTTTTGAGGGTTTTTCTGGATGACTTCCGGTTAGTTTTGGTCACTTCCTGGTGTTTAAGGGTCATTTCTGAGTCACTTCCTGTTGATTTTGGGGCATTTCTAAGCTACTTTCTATTGTTTTTGGAGTATTTTCATAAGTAATCTAGCCTGTTTATTATCCCAAAATAACATTTGTTGTTTTGTAATTCATAAAAATTAAAATAAAGGATTAACTCCGCCTCCTTCTCCCCCAATATAAAAGAAGTCACCCAGAAATGCCCTGAAATTGACAGGAAATTGCCCGCATTTCGATAGGCGACCAATCCGCTCGGACGTCGACGGCGGCCGGCGAGCGGAAAGAAAGGGAACCTTTTCTCCAGAGTGGACGCTCTTGCAGGAGTGGAAGCTGGATTTGATCTTGTCCAGGCTGCTCAGGGGCCGCACGGGGTGGGGGCTGACAGACAAAAAAAATAAAAACAAAAAAACATTTTAAAAAAAGGAAAAAGTTATGTCACAGGAAGTCAAACATTTTCAACACGACCTCCAGTCACTTGGAATTCAAAAGGTTAGAAAGTGTTGCACCAATACCAAAATGGATACAGATTACAAATAGCCAGCCCTACCCAAGATGGCCGCCATCTACACGCAAGAAGACGACAACGATAGACGTGCGATGGCGTGGTGTCCAATCAAGTCATTTCCAGGAGTTTAACACTGCTTGGATTGGACGTTTGGTGCCCACCAGTAAATAATAGATGATTTCAAATCGTATTTTATTTTGAAAAACGGCCCTAAAATTTTGAAGAAACCACAAAAAACCCACAGAAGAGAAAAAAAGCAGATAACACTCCAAAAACGGAAAATCCTAAAAAATAAAACCGGCCACAAAAAAAACAATATTTAAAAAAATGAAGTTTGTTTCTTTTCTCATCTGCTGCCATCCCTCCCACTTCCAATAGATTGGCCCACCGAACCGACCCCCCCAACTCAAATAGATTGGACATCTGCCACCGTCAACGGCAAAACAAACAGCCGAGCGAGCCAAGATTTATATAAAAATGTTTTTTTTTTTTTTAAACGGGTCTATTTTGAGCCGGGTGAGCCAAGATTTACATTTTTTTTCTTCAAAAAACGGGTCTATTTTTTATTCCCCCCCCAAAATGGTTACGGGTGCGACAATGTGGGTGAGCAGAAGCAGAAGGTCGGAGTCTCTCGGATCGGAGTGACGGAAATTAAAAGGAAAATGAGGCCAAACGTGCTTTTAATTGCAAGCCTTTATGCAAAACAAGTGGAATTGTGTTAAGAAGTGTGTGATTGCCTGAGGGGGGGCGAAGGGGGGGCAAAGGGGGGGCCAGGGGGGGGAAAGGAAACGCTATCGGTGACACAACAACACCTTTTTTTCGGGGGAACAAAAGAGGGTGAGAACAGATCCTGGGAGGAGAAGAAGAAGAATACGAAGGGGGAGTGTGTTCCTGACTATGTGTGTGTGGGGGGTGTGGAAGGGAATCGTGTTAGGAATCAGAGGGCAAAATAATAACTGCTAATTGGCCCCAGGCAGTCCCCCTCCCCCTTATTAGCGAACGGGCGCAGGATTTGTGTTAACGGGAAGATTTCAGCAATAAATAAATCAAGTGAAAACACCATTTCCTGGGAAAAAATGGCGTGGGGGAATGCTTTGTTTGCGCTGGGTCACTTCCTGTTGATTGGTTCATGGGGGGAGGGAGGCTTTGGATTTGGGGGCATTTTTGGGTCGCTTCCTGTTGATTTTGGAGCAGTTCAGGGTCACTTCTGGTTGATTTTGGAGCAGTTCTGGGTCATGGCCTGTTGATTTAGGGGGTATTTCCGGGACACTTGTTTTTTTGGGCCATTCTGCATAACTTCCTGTTGATTTTGGGTCACTTCCTGTTGATTTTGGAGCAGTTCAGGGTCACTTCTGGTTGATTTTGGTGCATTTCTTGGTGATTTGGGGGTATTTCCAGGTCACTTGTTTTGTTGGGGCCATTTCTGCATCACTTCCTGTTGATTTTGGGTCACTTCTGGTTGATTTTGGACCAGTTCCTGGTTATTTCCTGTTTGTTTTGGGGCATTTTCAGCTCACTTGTTTTTTTGGGGCCAATTCTGGGTTACTTCCTGTTGATTTTGGGTTACTTCCTATGGATTTTGAGACATCTACAGGGTGCTTCACGTAGTTTTTAGGTTGTAGTCACGTTTTGGGTGACAATTTTGGCTGACCTTATTTACTTCCTGTTGATTTTGGCTGATTAATGCAGATTTTCCTGGAACCATACATTTTGGGCAAAAAATAACTGTTGATCTCCTCAATGTTTTGTGAATTACAACCAAAAATGTGCGACAAAATACATGTTGAAAATGTCCATTGGAGGAAGTTCTTGTCAAATTTTGGTGGATACCTACATTTTGGACAAAAACTGCACGCAACTTTACAGCTACAACAAAGCTCCCCACAATGAGAAGGTCGCACCACCACCACCAAGACCAAGACCACGGAAGGAAGAAAGTGGGTGGGAAGAGTCCAGAAGAAGATCAGAAGGTTCCACCACCCGGGAGAGCAACCTCACCTGAGCTCCTGCTGGATGTCGTGCCGCCGTCCCACTTCCTGAAGATTTGGGGCGGGTGCTCCAGAAGGAATGGAAAAGGCGGAGCCTGTAGAAAGCGGAGAGGGGAAGCAGCTACCTCGCCGGCTTAACGGGGGGGCGGAGGCGGTGGAAAGAGAAGGGGAAGCAGAACGTGAGGAACTCGCCGGAAAGGCCCAGGACTCCTTCCAGAAGCTGGGAAGAAGGCTCTTGTCCAAGTCCGAGGTCAAGGTGCTCGCAGACTGGGTGCGCTGCAGCTTTGAATGGTGGCGAACCCGAGAACCGTTGAAGTTCGGTCCGAGGGCGGAGTCCTCGGCGGGGAGGAAGGCCGCCTGAAGGCCCACGGGAACGCTCATGGTTCTCTGGAAGATTTTAGGAAGTCGTGGCGGAAGCCGCCTGGCAAACTCGTCCTTCGGATCGTCTGCGGCGGGGTTCGGATGGGAATCTGGGAGAACTTCGGGACTCCCGTGGTCCCACGCGGTCAAGGCTGACTCCCGAAGATCTGAAAAGTCCTCGTTCGCCGGAGACAGCCAATCGGGGGGTTTGAGGTCCTGGGAAAAAGGGCTGTCAAACGCCGGAAAGCTAACGGGATGCGAGGCGTCTCCACGGAGGGTCCAGTTGGCGGGGAGGGTGCTCACTTGGGACTGGGATGCACCCCAACACTCTTGGGAGAGACCATCTAGGTTTTGGACCGCGCCGCTAGCTCTCGTGGTAACCGCGTACGGGTCAAAAGCGGCAAAGTCCTGACGTCCGACGGGGTTCGGATCGGAGTCTGAGAGAACTTCGGAACTCTCGTCATCCGTGAGACGAAGATCTGACACGTCCTCGGTTAGCAGGGACGACCAATCGGGTGCTTTAACGTCGCGAGAAGAACCTTCTGGAATTGCCGGAGCGCCGACGCCATTCAAAGGGTCTACAAGTTCCCCAAGGCAGGTCCAGTTCACCGGGAGGGTGCTCACTTGGGAGTTGGATTCACCAAAATAGTCCGGTGAGGTACCCTCGAGGCCGCTAGCTCCCTGGGATGTTTCGGGAAGTCTTGGCGGAGGGCGTTTGGCGAGTACTTGGTCGAGAGTGGAGAACTGATCGAGTCCGACGGGGTTTGGGTCAAAATCCGTGGGATGAGCGCCATGCCAGGGGTCCGCCGTCCCCAGAGAAGACCAAACAAGTGGCTTGGGGTCATCGGGAGAACCTTGCGGAATCGCAAACGTTGAAGCCGGTTCCAGATAGTGTCCTAGCTCCCCACCAAAGCTAGAGTCCTCCAAGTGTATCTTCTCATGGGAGTTTTGGTGGTACTGCAATTTGCTGTCGAGGCTTTGGAGAAAGTCCCTGGTGCTCTGAGATATTTTGGGGAGTTCTGGCGGAAGGTTTTTCTGATCACACCTAAAGGACTCCTCGTAGCGGTCTGGAGAAGTCACGGGGAGAACTTCAGATGACGTGAAACCTGGATTAAGGGCATCAGATCCGTCAGTGTGGTTGTTTGGATCCGTGACAGGATGCTCTGGGTTCACCAATCTCAGAATGGTTCCCGTTTCTCCAAAGATGTCAGGGTTTTCTGACGCCAATGTCTCGAGAGTCCGGGAGATCTGGTCCTGGTTTTGGTTGAACGGCAAGGTTCCGTCAACGTTTTCCCGAAAGCTTGCCGTGTTTGGGGTTTTCCCTGGAAGTTGTGAGGGAGGAGCTTCCACCGCGTGGTTGAGGACGGTCAGCTGACTACCTTCAAAGGGCTCTGGAAACAAGTCTGGTTCAGGAAGACCTTGAGAACTTCGGTCATCCCTCGCTGGCAAACCCATTTCGTTTGTATCTGTTACATTTTCCGGAACCGGGTGGAACCAGGGAGAACCTTGTGGATCCGTTGAAGAAACTCCGGTTTCCATGTGGGAGGGGTCGCCACTCTGGTCCGGATCTGCGAGGGACTCCCAGCGATGGTCCTGCACGCCTGAGGAAGGCTCAGTGCTCGGGGAGGAGGTGCGGACGCCAAGAGATTCTTGTGGACCGGATTCACCTGGACGGCCACCCTGATTCTCGGCATCGGAACACTGGAAGAATTTGGACTCTTGCTGAAGGTCCGGTTCTATGGTCTCGAGACCGGTCGACGAAGTCGGCGGGGGCGTGAAGACCTGCGACCCATCCGAATCCCACCATTCTGTATCTTCACTTTGTTGGTCTTCGGTGGAGAACTCGTCCGTAGAACTAAAACTCTTAAGACTGGCCGCCGTTTCCATCGACGTCTCCAAGCCCGGAGAGGAACCTCGCGGCTCGGTTTTGTCCGGGGAACACGTGGAGAACTTGCCCGACGCCGAATACGAAGACCTGCTGGAGAGGAAATCGTCTTCGACCGAAGTACCGATACCCGAGGAAGCGACGGATTCTGGGTAGGCGGGAGCCACGTTGACGGCACGGTCGACTTGTTGCCATTCCGGGTCCGGGAACGATTCCGCAGACGTGCCGAAGATGTCGCCGTGGTACTCGGGACCGTCATCCTCTGGGATCGGGTCCAGAGAACTGAAACTGAAACTTTTCAGACTCGGGGAATCGCTAGCTTCATCACCGCTACCGTCCCTTCGGCGGACGCCAGATGTTTGGTCTTTGGGTTCTTGGAGCCTACGGGACGCGAATTCCTCAAAGGACGCGTCCCATTCTTCGCCGGGTTCCTTGCCGGGCGCAAAAGGGTTGGAGGACTTCTCGCCGAGACGCGTCTTCTCGCCCGCGGCGTCGGAGATTTCTTCCGGGGTCCGGCGAGCCGCCTCAGGGAATAGTTCCTCGATGGGAGGGCGGGCGCCGGAAAGGAAGGGTAGCGGGGGCGGGAAGGAACCGCAGAACGGCTCCGGCCAATCGGAGAAAGGATCGAGCGAGGAGAAAGGGTTGCCAGGCGGTGAGGGACAAAAGGGGTTAGAGTGGTGCAACGGGGAAAGGGCGGGCTCAATTCCGGGAGGCGCCACCAGGCTGTGGAAGGAAAGGGACACTTGACATTGCTCAACTAAAGCCTAGCCACCATACGCTGACAGCCTTACTTGTCGGCCATCTTAGGACAGAAGCACCAGATCCAAATGACATTGAAATAATGACTAGTCTACTTAAAGTGGGCTTGTTCCGACTTCAAAGGGATTGGACGTCCAATCGCGCCAAACAATCATCGTATTTAACTCATTGCCTGCCATTGACAACAATAGGCGTCTAAATCATTTAAACTGGGGGGGAGTGGCTGTGATTGGTTGTGTTTTTGGGTGATTTTAAAAGGTTTAGTTGGTAGTTTTACAGCAGGGGCCGGGAACCTTTTTGACACAGAGAGCCATAAAATATTTCTATTTTCAAATTTTATTTCTTTGAGAGCCATACTCAGAATTTTAGTGTAAAAATGTGAAAATGAGATGTGACTTTTTTGGGGTCATTTTACCACTTTTAAAGTACTAAATAAATTATTTTGACAGCACTGTTGCGCAGTTGCTAACCAATGAAAATATGCATGCAAAAAGTCTAATAAAAATATAATTAAAAAAAAGATGATTAAAGTTAGAGGTACTGTCAGCGCCACAGTGCTGACGTGACGCTCCTATTGGTGCATTCGGGACTCGCCTCTGTCACCAGCGGTTTAAAAACATATTTTACCTCACAGGTTAGCAAAGAGCCACATGCACCCATCAGAAGAGCCACATATGGCTCCCGAGCCATAGGTTCGTTACCCCGTGGGGCTAATGAGAGAATTTACATATAAGGTACTGCTCTACTTACGAAATGTTCAACTTCTGGAACCAATTCACTTCGTAAGTAGGGGTACGACTAGATAGAATTGGACGTCTTTTTTTGTCAGTGGCAAGCAACGGGTTCAACGGGACCCTCAGAAAGTGGTACGTCGTCGCGGGGGCGGGGACTCACCTGGGTTTAGCCTCGACTACGGGGCCGTTTTTCTCCATGGCCGCGGCGATGGCGGCGCTCTCCTCCTCGCCGGCCTTGTCGAAAGACCACCGGCGCCCGTCGCCCACCGTGCCGTGCAGGGGGTCGGCGGAGGTCCGCGGCCCGAGGTTCTGCAAGGACGCCGAGTGCGGGAGAGTCTTCTGCGGGGTCGGCGAGGGCGCCGGGACCCCGCCCCTGGGGGGCGGCGGTGGCGGTGGCTCGCGTGGTGGCTGCTGAGGCAGGGCTGCGGTGAGTTCCTTGGTCTCGTCGCTCGGGTCGAGGCGCGAGGGAGACAATTTGGGCGATGGGTTTTCGGTGCGCTCTAAAAAGGGGGCGGGGGGACAAAACAGGGGGGTCAAAATGGCGGTCGGGGTACAATTTGGACCCGTTGAGATCAATACCAAAACGTTTTAAGGCATTTGTTTGTATTCATGTGATAAAAAATGGAATCGTCAGCATGTATTTCCCCTCTTTTGTTTGATCATTTGAATTAGGAATGAGTATTTCCTGTTTCCCCTTCAAAGTAAAGCTTTCTGTATCATGCAATTAGCCCACGGACTACGAGTTGGGCGGAGTCTAATCAATAGAATCGGGTTAAAGTTAAGTTAAAGAGGGAGGGCGGAGTCAAGCCTGGCGGTCACCTGGGCTGTCGGCGGTCAGGTCGCTGCTGTTGCTGGGCGAATCGGAGAGGTCGGAGACCACCACGCTGATGCCGGCGGTGGGGCTGAGGCTGCCCCCCCGCGACGACGACTCGCTGCTCTCCGAGCCCAGCGAGGTGCTGGAGCGCGTGTCCGACGACTTCCTCAGCTTGCCGCGCAGGAAGAAGGTCCGCATCTTGCTGCGGCGGATCTCGCCGCCCTCGTCGTCCTCGTAGTCCTCCTCGCCGCCCCCGTCGCTGGGCAGGCGGCGGCGGGTGGGAGCCAGAGGGGGCGCCGGCGGCGTCGGGGGCGAGGAGGGCGACGGGGAAGGGGATGGGGAAGGGGCGGCGCCGTCCTCGATCGAACGCCGCTTGCCTCGCATGCGCTCTTTGAGTTTGCTGAAGGTGGAAGCGCCCCCTTTGTCCTTCATGACCAGGTCGTACATGCTCGCCGTCAGGTTGTTGCGGGTGAACTGGACGCTGACTTGAATGTCGCCGCGCTCTTTCTCCTTCTTGCCCGTCTTGGAGTTGAGGCGGTACCACCTGGGGAAACGGGAACACACGTCAAAATGTGGCGTCCAGTCAGAACAAAGTCGTTTGGAGCAAGTGGGGAAAGGTTTCAATATTTTTTCTGGGTCACTTCCTGTTGATTTTGACTTTTTTTTCAGGGGTCACTTCCTGTTGATTTTGACTTTTTTTTTCAGGGTCACTTCCTGTTGATTTTATATTTTTTGGGGGTCACTTACTGTTGATTTAGACATTTTTGGGGGGTCACTTCCTGTTGATTTTGAATTTTGGGGGGGGTCAATTCCTGTTGATTTAAAATTTTTGGAGGGTCACTTCCTGTTGATTTTGAATTTTTTGGGGGGGTCACTTCCTATTGATTTTGACATTTTTGAGGGGTTACTTCCTGTTGATTTAGAATTTTTGGGGGGTCACTTCCTGTTGATTTAAAATTTTTGGAGGGTCACTTCCTGTTGATTTTGAATTTTTTGGGGGGGTCACTTCCTATTGATTTTGACATTTTTGAGGGGTTACTTCCTGTTGATTTAGAATTTTTGGGGGGTCACTTCCTGTTGATTTTGACATTTTTTAGGGGTTACTTCCTGTTGATTTAGAATTTTTTGGGGGGTCAATTCCTGTTGATTTAAAATTTTTGGAGGGTCACTTCCTGTTGATTTAGAAATTTTTGGGGGCTCACTTCCTGTTGATTTTGAAATTTTATTGGGTCACTTCCTGTTGATTTTGAAATTTTATTGGGTCACCTGTTGATTTTACATTTTTGTGAGGGGTGACTTTCATCACTTTTAAAGGTTTTAGTTGGTCATTTTTTGGAGGACCGAGGAACCAATTAGAGAATTTCCATGTAAAGTACTGCTCTACTTACAAAACAAGTTATGGAAGCAATTAATTTTGTAAGTAGAGGTATGAGCAAATCGCTACAAATGCTACATTCAGTGTCACACAAAGGTAGCAAAAGTTGACAAACAGGTTAGCACAGCAAGCTCAACACTAAGTATTTCCTAAGTATTTAACTTCAAAATAGCATCCGGCTAGCATGAGCTCATCGCCCGCCATTGACGGCGCCGGACGTCCGACCCATTGGGAGTAGAACGGTCAAACGTTCGCCCTGCCGGTCCTCCTGCTTCAAATGGAACGGACGTCTTCTCGGAATGAACTCATTTTCAGAAGGACGATCGGACGCCACGCGATTGGACGTGTATGTCCATTCTTGTGACGGCGCGACACATTCGATTAGCATTCGGCGTTAGCGAGAAAAGCACGTCAACATACCAGAGGAGAATTTACGCCGTCCTAACGTTGACCTCCATTTCGGCGCCGAGCGCAAACACACACACACTGAGAGTGAAGGGAGTGTGTGTGCGTGTGAGAAAACAATTGCGCGCTCTAAGGCGGAGTCTGGCGCACAAATTGGAACGCCGTCCCTTTAAAAGTGCTTCACCGCCAAGAAGACATTTTTGATGCTCACCTAGCCTCAAAAATCCTGAGAATTTTAAACTTCAAACCCAATTTGTTTCTAATTAATTCTGCTAAAACTGACTGTATGTGATAACATATTATTCTATATTTATGTTGACAAATAATTAGTTTTAAAAATTAAAATGGATACAAATATTGAATACATTTTTTTTTCCATTGCTCACTTTCTGGTATTTTGGAGGACACTTCCGGTTGATTTGATAAACATTTTTCGTATTTGGAACTAGTTATGGGTCACTTCCTGTTGAGTTTGGGTCACTGCTAGTAGTTTTGAGGACATTCTGAGTCATTTCCTGTAAATTTTGGATAGTTATTTGTTAATTTTGGTCCATTTTTAGGTCACTTCCTGGTCATTTGGGGTCCATTTTTTGGGGGGGAATTTACCAATGTGGAGTTTTAGGGAAATCAGACTCATCTACTGTGAATTTTGGATAATTATCTGTAGATTTAAGGCCAATTGTGTATGGTTTTTACTTCCTATTGGTTTTGGGGCACTTCCTGTTGATTTTGGATCACCTCGTATTGGTTTCAGGGAACTCACAGGTTACTTCCTCTACATTTTAGGCCACTTCCTGTTCCTGTTCGAGAAGCTATTGGGCCCCAAAATAACGACAACCCCCAAAAAATGTGTTTTGTTGTTGTTGCAAATCTGATTTAAAAGTCTATCAAATATAATCAACCTTAACCAACACTTTTGTGTGTGTTTTTTAGGTGTCCAAATGCTTAGCGGTGGAGGCCCAAAAAGCAAAACAACAAGAGTTCTTTGCTAGTACGTGGAGTTCTCGGGGCTACTATTGTGGTTCTGAGCAAGGCGTGGACTCAAGTTTCCCGTCCAACAATGGAAGCGCGGCACGCCGTCCCTCCCTGAAAGCCAGGTGGAGTTCACATTCCAAGCACGGCAGCCAATTTGGGACTTTTACTTCCTCCTCCTTCCTTCCAAGAAGCCTTCAAAAATGCCGTCAAGTGACGCCAGCTGAAGCTTTTAACCGGCAGCCAGTGCCGCTCGCCGTCCAATCAGTTTCAAGTGGGAGGACGGCAGCGACTGGACCGAGTCACAAACTTGTTATTTTAACTCATTTTCCAGCGTTGATAACTCAGGATAAACTCATTTGTGTTGACAGGCAAAGCAGGAAAAGGCCTTTCATCCTCCCGACCAACGTGACTTCGAGGCGGCCATGTTGGTAGGGGCAAAGATCCCATTAAAGGCATGAAAACGACGTCATAACAAAGTTATTTTGCATTCAAAGATGATTTGATTAATGTCAAAGCATCGGCTATTTAGCCAGTGCCCGTTGTGAACGGCGCTAGATGTCCAATCAGTTTGAAAGGGGGGGGGGTTGTCAGCAGACATTTCGTCTAGTCATAAACTCAAATTCAGAGAGGATAATTGGCATGTTCATATCTTATCATAATTGGCGGAGGGACACGGAAGGGATTGGCACTTCCTGTTTACCAACAAATGCTAACTCGTCGGGCGACCAATTGAAATTGGACTCGGTTTTTCAAGGGATTTTTCCCGATTTTTTTTCTGTTTTTGTAGTTTTAAGATGGCTGATTGTAGTTTTTTATCCATCAGATTTGTGTTTTTGTGGTTATATGAAATTTTGGGGTAATTTTGCACTTTTTTTATTTTGTGGGGATTTTGTTTTTGTATTTATTTTGAGTTTTTTTTTAATTTTGGGGTAGGCTATTATTGTTTTCGCAAGGACCAGGTTGTTTTCTCCCCGATTTTTTGCAGCTTTTCCAATTACATGTATTTGTTTTTGTATTTATTTTCAGTTTCTTTTAATTTTTGGTGTAAGCTATTATTGTTTTTGCAAAGACCAGGTTGTTTTCTCCCCGAATTTTTTGCAGCTTTTCCAATTTCATGTATTTTTGCAATGATTTGGCTGTCATTACCATAAATTCAGAGTAAACAGCTGATCGGACGCCACACGATTGGACGTCTATCATCGTCCGTACCCCTGAAAGCCTTAAACATTCCTCTCCCTGAAAACTACTACCTAAAAAGAATGTTCTCCGGCCAAATAAACTACATCAAATCATGATCTTTGGCCATATACTCGCATAGTTTGTTTGGATAATCCGTTTTTGGAAGGAGGACCGGGGGAATCCGGCGTAATCCTAGCCCGCTTCAACAACATCTCGCATAAACAAACGAGCGTGCTCTCGTTCTAGAAGCTTCTAGACGAGTTTGGGTGTGTCGATGCAGCACTAGTGCTTCATTTCCCCCCATTCATACATATATATTTATATATTTGATTTCTTTTTTAGCTAACCTGCGTACGTCCGCTTTAAAATGTAGGGAAGTCGCGGTGCGTTCACAGACCCTGGGAGAAAAAAGAGCCGGCGAGCATCACTTACTGGTTTTTCACGCCGCGGCTTTCGTGGAAGATCTTTCCGAGCTGGATGAGCGCCCGGCCCAGGAAGACGTCGAGGCCGATGTGTGCGCGGTGCATGACGGTGAGGAGCAGCTCAGGTCCGGGGCCGGGACCGGGACCGGGGCCGGGACCGGGGCCGGGGCCTGCGTCCGCCTCCTCCAGGACGCCCGACTGCAACTCAAAGCAGCACTCTTCACGCCACTCGGGGTCGGTGGTTTTGTCCGCCACGCAGGTGGAGTACTTGTCCTTGGCCAGTTGGACGACGGCGTACGCGTCGCTGGTGCCGTGCTTGCCTTTGCCCCGGAGAGCCCGGCCTCGGAGCACCGTCACCTGGACGTGGGTGGGCACCCATGGCTGCTGTTGCCGCCGCGGCTCGGGCTGCTGCTGCTGCTGCTGCTCCATGCGGAGTCCGAACCGGCGGGGGTTAGGGCGGCTGTTCGCTTGGTAGCGTCCACCAGCCAACCCGACCCCGACCCCCACCGCTCCTCGGCTCCCGAAAGCTTCACATGGACCGTTGTCCGGCTTGACGGCTGAGCGGTGGGCGACAATTCCCCGCTTCTTCCGCCGCTTCTCGCTCCGCTTGTCGGCCTCTCTGCGGGCGGCGACGTCACGCCTTCTCCTCGCCCACTACTTCCGGGTTCCGCC
The DNA here is from genome assembly GCF_051989625.1 of Stigmatopora argus. Taxonomy (NCBI): domain Eukaryota; kingdom Metazoa; phylum Chordata; class Actinopteri; order Syngnathiformes; family Syngnathidae; genus Stigmatopora; species Stigmatopora argus. The sequence goes on along the minus strand of NC_135401.1, from coordinate 884,700 downwards.
GCACGTGCACTTCGTTAGACGGCGTGTATGGAAAAAAAATAGATCGAGATGTCACGAACTCGCCGTCGGCAAGTTAGCGCTTGTCGGCCATTTTGCGTCAGTGCCATTCGATCGACGAGAGGAGGGGCTGCAACATTTCTGGCTGTTGTTATCCTTCTTTTGTGGCTTTTTGGGACTTTGGAAGCGAATTCTTTCTGCACCATCGATGATACTAGACGTCCAATTGTCTGAGGGAACAGGAAGTGACTAGAAATGTCCCCAAATCAACAGGAAGTGATTCACACTCCCCAAAAAATGATCCAAAATTAATAGTGTAAATAAACCGGAAGTCGCCCAGAAATGACCAAATGGAGATAGCAAGTGACAAAAAATAACCCCAAATCAACAGGAAGTGACTTTTATTGGAACTCACTAAGAAATAAACCAAAATCAACATTTACAAAGTCAAATGGAAGTCACCCAGGAAGTAAAAAAAACAACAGGAAGTGATCCAGAACTCCCCAAGAAATGATCCAAAATGAATAGCATGTGCCACAAATAAACCGGAAGTGGCCCAGAAAAGACCAAATGTAGATAGCAAATGACAAAAAAAAAAAAAAAAAATAATAATCAACAGGAAGTGACTTTTATTGGAACGCACAAGGAAAGAAACCAAAATCAACATTTTTGTGGGCAAAGTCAAATGCAAGTCACCCAGGAAGTTTAAAAAAAATCAACAGGAAGTGACCCAAAGTCAACAGGAAGTTGAATTAAATAAACCAGGAAATAAACTTAAAGTGACCCAAAACCTTTTGGAAATTGAAACCTCACCTTAATCTTTTTTAGGGCACTGATGTAACTCACTGGCTGCCATTGACGTGGATGGACGTCCATTTTTTTAATTTGAAGGGAAGGCAGCAAATCTAAAAGTGGGGCGAGAAAAAACAAAAACAGGTTAATCAAAATTTGCTGTGATTTTTATTTTTAGGCCACATGTCAGTCAAGTGGGAGCGTTAAAGCGTCTCCTTTTGGACGGACTAATCCGCCTCATTAGCGACTTGATCCCGTCCCCATTCTGACGGCGGACGGACGGACGGACGGACGGACGGACGGACGGACGGCGAATGCCGGGGCGATACCGACGTGGCAGCTGCGATTGGGCGCAGAGTGCAAATGGCCTACTTACACTTTTGAATGGCCAATTAGAAAGATAGAAAGATAAACGGGGCTCACTTTCTCGCCGCGACGCTCGTAATGAAACGCTGCCGTCCGTCCTCGGGACGTCCTGGGACAGCTGCGCCCCACGATGCCAAAAAATAAAATTCCACAACAAATTTACATGAAAAAAATTGGACAAATATGAACAAGAGCCCCAAAAAATTCAAACACAGCAAATAGAGTGAAAACTGAAAATAAACACTACAAAAACATGAAAACTGCAACCAAAAAGGGGGGAAAATCGCCACAAAAAAGCTACAAAATCAGCAAAAGATAATGAAAAAATGCAAAGAAACGTAAAACACTAAAAAAGGAACACGAAAAAAATGCTAATAAAGAAAAACAGCATAAAGAATTCCCCAAAAGCCGCAAATTTACATAAAAAATGGGACAAATATGAACAAGAGCCCCCCCAAAAAATCAACCCCAACAAATAGAGTGAAAACAGAAAATAAACCCTACAAAAACATGAAAACTGCAACCCAAAAAGGGAAGACTCCCCACAAAAAAGCTCAAAAATCAGCAAAAAAAAAATCCAAATAAACGTAAAACACTGAAAGAGGAAACCAAAAAAAAAGGCAAAATAAATAAAAACAGCATAAAGAATTCCCCCAAATCCACGAACTAACACAAACTACAAAAATATGTTTTTTGGTATGCCCTAAAATCAATCTTATTATAATGACACCAAAAAACATTTAATTGATCCATCCAACGGGATTTGATCGATTAGTTTGGCCGCCAGCCTCCCGCTGAAAACGGACGGGACGTCGATTCCCGTCGATGGCGGGCGAAGACTTCTACGTCTTTGATTGAGCGAGCAGCTGCGTTGACCTTTGAACTTAAGCACCGCCCTGCCTTCCCCCCCGGGGCTGGACGTGTAAATATTTAGGCTGCGGCCTGGAGATCAAATATCCGTCCGGCGGAGCTCATAAAGCGCCAGCGTCGGCGACAGGTGCGTAATCTTGGTTTTTTTTGCCAGTGGGAAAGCGCCAAATGCCCCTCCCCCTAAAAAAACAACAACGGCACATCGCCGCCGCGATAAAACTGCTCGTGGCGTCCGTTTAATTGGCAATAATTGGGCTCGTGAAGGAGGCGGGGCTGATTTTAGCTCGGCGCCGGCCAAAAGGACGATAATCACCTGATGCGTTCGGGTGCCGGCAGGAAAATGGGAATTAGCGAACACGCGGCCTGCGAGGGAATCGGATCGGACGTCTCGCGCCGTCACTGGCGCTGAAACGAGTCTATTGTGTCGATGGCTTCATGGTGGGTCACTTCCTGTGGATTGTGGGGCATTTCTGGGTCACTTCCTGTGTAATTTGAGGTGGTTCAAGGTCACTTTGTTGATTTGGGGGCATTTCTGGGTCACTTCCTGTGGATTGTGGGGCATTCTTGGGTCACTTCCTGTGTAATTTGAGGCGCTTCAAGCTCACTGTCAATTTTGGGTCACTCACTTCCTGTTGAATTTAGGGCATTTCTGGGTCACTTCCTGTTTATTTTGAGGTGCTTCTAGGTCACTTTGTTGATTTTGGGGCATTTCTGGGTCACTTTGTTGATTTTGGGGCATTTTTGGGTCACTTCCTGTTGATTTTGGGGCATTTCCGGGTCCATTTGGGGTACGTTTTGCCATTGCAAATTGTAAAATGGAGATTTGGCTAAGCCAAATGGAACAATCTCAAGATGGAAGGACAGCTGAAGGAAGAGCCGCTTGCTTGTTTGCGCTTCCTGCCGCGGCGGCGTCTCACGTGTCGCGGGTGGGAGGGTCGGCGTGACGGCCGGCGGGCCGACGGGAGCAGCTGCGTCCGAGGAGAAGGAGCGAAAAGGAGCTCCTGCGCCCTTTGAGACTTAAGAGCGCTTTGTCAACTTGGCCTTTTAATCAAGCGCTAAACGGCGGCGGCCCCGGGACATCCGGACACCTGTCAATCACTTGTGCGCCACCCTCCCCGCTTCTCCGACGCCACCTGTTGGCCGGAGATGTCAGTGCGTGCGTGTTAGCGAGTGCGCCGGAAAAGGAATTGTTCATTGTCATTTCTGGTTGAAATCCTACTTGGTTTGCACATGTTCTGTTGATTTTGGATGATTTCCAGGTCACTTCCTGTTGATTTTGGGCCATTGCCGGGTCACTTCCTGTTGATTTGGGACCATTTTCAGGTCACGTCTTGTTGACTTTGGGCCATTTCCAGGTCACTTCCTGTTGATTTTGGGCCATTGTCGGGTCACTTCCTGTTGATTTAAGGCCATTGTCGGGTCACTTCCTGTTGATTTGAGGCCATTGTCAGGTCACTTCCTGTTGATTTTCAGCCATTTTTGGGTCACTTCCTGTTGATTTTTTGCCATTTCTGGGTCACTTCCTGTTGATTTTGACGTGATTTCTTGCTTGTTTTTGTCACAACGTTTTGATTTGGCTTTCAGCAAATAGCTGTTCAGGACTTTATTTCTTGGAACTTGGCTCTGGTGTGGCGGCCATGTTGGGAGGGGCAAAGAAGGCACTTTTCTGCCTTCTGCCGTCAATCGAAACGAGTTCGTCACCTGTAGACGTCTGAAGCGTGAGGCAGCAATTGTACAGGCGAGTTGAATGGTCCACTGGGGGGGGGGGGGGGGGGGACCGGTGGGGGTCAACGAGGGAGGACGGCGAGGGTCGGCCCGCTGCGGAGCTGCGGGGGTCCGGGTCTTGACAAATCTCCACTTTACACAAGCAGCGGGAGAGAAGACCCTCGTGGGAAATGATCTCTGCCCCGGCAACGGCAAACACTCAATTACAGAGGGCTTAGCGACGACGGGGCCCCCACCCTCACCCTCACCCTCACCCTCACCCTGGCGTCCCCGAGGGACATCAAAGGACGCCGCGGGTCGCCCGAGGGGCGGGGCTCCGAGTACGCGCGTTCCGCTTTGTTACGCCGTATTAACTCCGTCTCCCTCGGCCGCTGTCTTCATTGTTGGCGCAGTGGCTCGAGGTGGAGCTCGTGAAGACCAATCGTGGAGGGGGAAAAAGGAAATGGGACTCACCCGCCGCCTTTGACGGAGATGGACGTCCATTCCGTTTTGGCTGGGAGAGGTCGCCAAAAAAGACCCAAAAAATTAAATTAAATACATGTTATACTTCATGACTTCATTCAAGTAGCAGTCCTATATGAGCAGAAAGTGCCATGGAAGCAACAGGAAGTGACCCACAAATGCCTCGACGTCAACAGGAAGTGGGCGAAAAGGAACTCACTAAAAAAGATGATCTGAAATCCACTGGAAGTGACCCAGAAACAAACAGGAAATGGTCTAAAATGTCCAGGAAAGGATCCCAGAATGCCTGGAAATTGACAGGAAATCACACAAAGTCAACAGGAAGTGACCCACGGTCAACAGGAAGTGACCCATGGTCAACAGGAAGTGACCCACAGTCAACAGGAAGTGACCCAAAGTCAACAAAGGGACCCCTAACTGCCCCAAACCAACAGCAAAATGTCACCAATAAACACGAACAAGCAGGAAACGATCCAAAATGTCCAGGAAGTGAGCCCGGAATGCCTCAAACTGCAAAGGAAGTGGCCCAAAATCAACAGGAAGTGGCTCGCAACTGCCCATTGACATTACCAGACATCCGATCGAATGACTGTTCATTCATTGGCCCTTCTTAATCTGGCGGAGCGGACGTCTAGCGCCGTCCATGGCGGCCAACGGGTCGCCGCTACGCATATTTATGAGGCAAATTTATCCGAGGCGTTTCGGGGTTTGTTAGCATCTTTCCAAATCCAGACGTAGCGCTGGAAGTCACGGTCAACGGCGGGGATTAGCGACGACCACGGGCGCCCTCCGACCTCCGACCCCGAACGTAGACGGCGTCCATCCGCCATCGATCGGCAAACACAAGCATTTGGCTACATTGCGCCGCGGCTATTGTTTACGCTAGCATCTCATCTGCATTCTAATGAAAGACGGCAAATGGACTCATCTCACTCAACATTCAAGCTAAATTGACTTGACGTAATCCAGTACAAGCTAGTCAAAAGCAATTTGGTGCGGCCCGACGACGTCCATTTTGTCAAAATGAGCACAAAGTGTTTGGGGCAGGGAAATTCTCCTTTTAGTTTGTAGAAATTGAACCGAAATAAAAGCAGACATGGCCCAGTGGTAAAGTGGTTAGCGCCCTTGGGCTCACAGTTCTGGGGCCGAGGGTTCGATCCTAGGTGGGTCTCCACTGAGTGGAGTTTGGGACTGTTTTCCCTGGGCTTGCGTGGGTTTTCTCCGGGTATACCGGTTTCGTCACACACCCCAAAAAACACGCCTGCTAGGCTAATTGGATGCTAAACTGCACCTAGCTACGAATGATTTGGTATTTGTCTACCTGTGGCCTGCCCGATTCATTGGCCACCGATGAAGGATGTCCCCCGCCCGGTGCTCGTAGTTAGCTGGGATAGGCTCCAGCACCCCCAGCGACCCTCGTGAGGATAACCGGTTCAGAAAATGAATGAACAAAGGCAGACGCATTTGTCACTTTAAAATGCGGGCTTGAGCAAGGTTAAGCTTAGCCTAAAACTAGCCTCGGAAAGGACTTGTGAAGTGGTTAAGGGAATTATTCTTTTATGTCTTCTAAATTTGACAATAATACAACTGAATATTTTTTTCACGACAAAATGGGAGCATCATTACCGTGACCTTGTGGCCTGGTCAGGTTAGGGAAGGGAGTTTAGCTGTACGAAGTGGTTAGGGGACAAAAGGTCAATTTTTGGTCCCAATTTGAACAAAGAGCGGAATATTTTACAAACTCAAGTATGTCTGTTTGCAAGTCGCCTGGATGTTAGCTTTCCAGGCAAAACAAAGTGGTTGGGGAAGAGTCCCATTTTTTCTTAACGCTCAAATCTTACCTGAACAAAGGCGAATATTGGAATGCTAATGTCCACGCGTGTCACCTAAATGACGAAAGGCGAATATTTTTGATTTGCGGGAACGTCGGTGGCGCAAGACAAGACGCTTATTTCCCTCCCCACGCCGCCCCGCCCCGCCGGAAGCCAATCTGTCGGCGCATCGGCGCGCGCGCATAATGAAAACGCTATCTCCACGCTAGCCCCGGGCCCGGCGCTCACGCCCACCGCGCGTCACGTGACCGGCGGCGCTAAAACAAAACAAAAAAAGAACCCCAATCGCGGGCAACATCTCCCGGGAAGGCGCCAATAACGGCGTCCGGGCCAGGCGTCGCAAGAAAGGCCGGCGCCGAGCAGATAAGCCGCCTCGCCTCCATCTATTTAACATTCATTGGATTGAATAATCCCGCTTTATTATCGTCAATAGTCTGCATATTTACCCTCAATATGCTAATTTATGCTAGCTGGCAGCGCCGCGCGGCTTAATAAGTTTTGGGGCGGCCGTACCTGCTCCAACTTTCCCCCCCCCGTTATTGTTTTTTTTCCCGTCCCGACACCCCCGCGGCCCCGCCGCTTACATTTCAATCAAGAGCGTCATTGGAAAGTCATTACGGCAAACTAGGGGCCGGTAATTGGGGCGGCCTTCTGCAGAGTGGCGCCCCCGCAGGCCGGGGGGGCCAATGACGGTGAAGCGGAGGGGGGGGGGGGCTTATCTGCCTGCCTTTTTAAAAGGGCAAATAATAGACAATTTATCCTCGGTCCGCTCGGGGAAATAAAGAGCCGTTCAATGTCACCGAGGAGGAAACGCGCGCCAGGGGGCGGGGCCTGTTGGAGGTTCGTGGTTTTGCGCCAATTCCGAAAGGCGGACGCCGATGGCGGGCGTCGGCGCGCATCCGTCGGCCGGATTAACGGCGCCCGCCGCTCGATTGATCCCAAAGCAAACAAAAACAGAGGAGGCGGCCAGTCTAATCCCGCCTGGCGACCGCCGCGACCTCGCTGTCGTGGCGGAGGTCGCCGCTCGCCTTCATTTGGGAGATTAGCCGCCCGCCCGACTGGTCGTTCTCGCCATTGAGTTCCATTTAGGGGATTGGCGGGCAGCTTCCTGTACGTTTTGGGACATTTCCCGTCTCACTTCCTGTCGATGTCGGTCAAATGGGTTGATTCGGGGGGATTGGAGGGTTGCTTCCTGTTGATTTTGGGTCATTTCTTCCCAGTGTTTGTTCATTTCCTGTTTATACTGGTCAATGCCAGTCCATCATTTGATTTGGGGGAATTTAATTTGCCAATTTCTGAAATCTGGGTGTCTTCCGGTTGATTATGGGTCATTTCCTGCTGGCGTTGCCTCGTTTTCTGTTAATTTGAGGACTTTTCTAGGTCATTTCCTGTTTTATATGGGACAATTTAGGGTCTCTTCCGGTTGATTATGGGTCACTTGTTCATTTGAGGACGATTTTAGGTCAGGAAAAATTACCGTATTGACTGCATCGTTAAAATGGCCGCAAATGCATTAGAAAAAAAGATATCAGAAAAAGTTTGAGGTTTACCTTCATTGCTGGAGTGCAAGTCTTTGGCGCCCTCTGCAGGTATGGAATAACAATGCAGTTTCTTCTTATTCCAAGTCAAATGATCCATTGCTACTACCTGATGGCCAGATTTTATTATCACACAGCGTACCTGACCAAAGAATAGAAAAATAAGTTACTGAAAAGAAATATGAACAAGAAAAATGTCAATAAAATCATGTCAAAATAAGCCAATCTGTTTTCCTGAACAGTTTTATTAAAGTCAGACTTGTAAGAAGTCTCGTTAATAAAGGCCAACCCCAAATGGATTGTATCGACAGCATGGAAATATAAATAAAAAGCAAAAAAATAAAATAATAATTGACATATTTACAATCATGGATGCGGATTATTTCGTTTTTTTTCCTCCCCTCCAACCGATTCTCTACAATAACAACAAAAAAACGGCAACTAAATGTTCAAAACATCCGGCATATTCCAGTCCAAATGCCCCGCCTGAATCCCAAAAAATCTAAATGACAAACATTGGGATTCAATCTGAATACAATTGGAACAAATAATAACAGTCAAAGAAAAATATGTCTTTCCTGGAAAAAAATAAGGTGTTTTTTTTTTGGTCCTAACGTGACAAGTTTTGGGCAAAAAAATTGAAAAGACTCAAACCCCTTAATATTACAATTCTAATCTCATAACTTTGTACGATGCTATAACGACAGAATAAAATAAAAATACAGTTCCTCCCTCTCCATTGGTCAACTTTTTCCATGATTCACAGCCTAAAATCCAACTGCTTCTGAAAAAAAAGTTGACATGTGCTAACAGTAGTCAAAGTCTGTCTTTTAGTCCGACGGGAACGAGATCCTCCTGAGGAAAAAACAAACAAAAAAAACAAAAAAACTCCAAACTGGACAGAGGAGAAGGTTCAGTTAGTTTGTTTGTGGGTTTCTTGGGGGTAAAAAAAAAACCCTAAAAACTCCAAACTGGAACAGAGAAGGTTCTGTTAGTCTTTTTTTTTTGGTCTTTCAAATCAGGCATGCGCGGCTGAAGGCCTCTCTCCTTCTTCTTCTCCTTCTCCTTCTCGTCGTACCTGAGTTGGAGCGCGCAATGGTAACGGAGAAAAACCGCAAAAAAATGGGGAAAAAAAAAGAGGCGGAGCCTGCCATGGTGACGGATGGGAGGAAAAGCGCAGATCCAAAAACCAAGAAAAAAAAAAAGAGTCCTGGAACGAAGAGCGCTAAGGCGTTAACTCGGATCAAAGCTATTTCCTCTTTAACGGCGACAGGTGTCCCATCTGTTTGGAGTGGGAGGGTTGGCAGCGAATGAACGCTGTCCGCCGTCCCGCTTGAAACGCACATTGGACGTCTACGGGCGCTAAACTGCTTTCAATTCCCCACCCGAGCACTTAAAAGGCGTTTTTTTGCCCCCTCTGACCGACGTGGCGGCCATCTTGGAAGGGTCAAAGTCTCCATTCAAATGGACAAATTCCAACTAGCTTACTTGCTCAATGTCAAAGCATTTTGGCAGGACTCGACGTCCAATCCATTTAAAGTGGGAGAGCTGACAGCCAATGAACATTCACCCCTCCCAGGCCGAACCAGTTGGACATCTAGCACCGTCAAAGGGGCTAAAAAATGTAGTTTTTTTTAAACAACTTGTTTTTAGGTTTAGTTTCTATATTCCTTTGAATAATCTTGCATGTTTTTTTCAATAATTTGTCAAATGGCATGATTTTCTCTCGATTCCTGCCAAAGTGGCGGACGATTGGACGAGAACCAAACCTCCGCTTCTCCGAATCTTCTCGCCGACGGGCGCTAAAACTCCGACGAGGAAAGAGTTAAAAAGGGCGGGACGTCAGGTGGGGCGGGTGGGGGTCCGTCCCGCCCCCCCGTTGCCCGAGGAGGAGGACGAGGAAGACGAGGAGGAGGCGCTGTAGGTGCGCGAGCGCTGGCGGGCGGCGGCCGGCGGGCACGGCAGCTCGCGGAAGAGCGGCAGGCCGGTGATGGCGGCCGCCTCGGGCCGCTGGCCGGGGCTCGGCGACAGCATGCTCAGCACCATGGCCAGCTGCAAAAAGAGACAAAGCGTCAAAACGTCGTCTTCGCTTTTGCCGGATAGGCCCCGCCCCATTTCGACGCACGGGAAGGGCGTTTCATGAAAGCCCGACAACGGCTTCTGAAAAAAAAAATTGGCATTTGACTTCAAATAGAGGAAGGAAAGTTACCTTTGCAACATTTTCTGATGTTAAGGAGACCATTTCCCGTACAAAAATATAAATATTAGCTTTCAGAGGTCACTTATTGTGAATATTTGCCTGCTTTTAATGAAAAAATAATGAATAAAATGACAAAATAATTTTGTTCTTACCATTTTTGGGTGTTTCTTACATCTGTCAATCAAATTTGTAAGAGTTTTATCATTCTTAAAGGGTTTAGTTCACGGGTGTCAAAGTAGCGGCCCGGGGGCCAAATCTGGCCCGCCGCATCATTTTGGGCGGCCCGGGAAAGTCAATCATGAGTGCCGACTTTCTATTTTAGGATCAAATTCAAATGAAGAGTATAGATGTATAGTATTAAATTTCCGGATTTTCCCCCTTTTAAATCAATCATTGTCATTTTTTAATCCATTTTTTTCTGTGTTTTTAGTTCAAAAATAGTTTTGTAAAATCTAAAAATATATACAAATATTTACTATTTTCCACTTTAATATGGAACATAATGATTAAAAGAGATTTTCCCTTACTACTTTTTTTAGATCTATAAAAAACAGAATATTCAGGACTTTTGATCCAGTTCTTTTAATCCATTTATAAAAATATATATCTAAATATGATATCTAAAATGGTCCGGCCCACATGAAATCGAGTTGAGATTAATGCGGCCCGCGAACCAACCCGAATCTGACACCCTTGGTTTAGTTGGTCATCTTTTTGAGGACCGTTAGAGGATTTACATCAATAATAAGGCTCAATTTTCGAAAAATCCACTACCATTACTCCCCGTTTCCACTAGAGGACGGCAAAGCAACACCAACCTCTTCCGAGTTGTTTCTGGAGAAGGACTCCGGGAAGCACAGCGAGCGCACCTCCGTCAACGTCTGCAGGACACAAAAAAAAGGACATAAGTTTCACGGGGGGGAAAAACGTTTGGCCGGCCACGGAGGTCCGGCAGATGGGCGACGAGGCGCTCACCCTGACTCTTTCCATCTGCGTCCGAAAAGGGTAGAGTAGCTCGAAGAGGATCAGGCCCAGAGAGTAAATGTCCACTTTGTGCGAGTACGATTGTCCGGAAAGCTGGAAGGGGGAGGAGCCACAACAATTAACATTGGGATGTGCCGCTTTTCAAGTGGAAAAAAAAAAAAAAAATGAAACGTTCACTGACCTGCTCGGGGCTCATGTAGAGTTTGGTGCCGACCTGCCCGGTGTGGCGCGTGAGGAGCGGCGGCGGTGGCGGCGGCGGCGAGGGGAGGGCAGAGCATTGGCGTTGGCGCTCGTCCTCCTCGTGCTCCGTGGCCGTCACCAGGCCCAGGTCGCCCACCTTCACCACGTCGTCCACCGTGAAGAAGATGTTGGAAGGCTGGAAGGGGCGGGGCTAGATGTAATGAACTGGGAGGGGTCGGAGGTCAGCGCCTGGGGCGGGGGCGGAGGATCGCTTACCTTGAGGTCCCTGTGCATGAGGCCCTTGGCGTGCAGGAAGTCCACGGCCTCGGCGATCTGGAGGAAAATGTCCAAGCAGTGCGGGCGCTCCCTCTGCTCGGGGAGCCGGCGCCGAGACATCCAGTCCTTCAGGTTTTCCTTGCGGCACAGTTGCATCTGGATGTACAGGTAGACCTGCGCCGGAAAAACAACAACGACAACAATTGTTATTTACCATATTTCCCGCACTATAAGATGCACCTGCAATGAATGGCCTCATTTTGATCCATATATAAGGCGCATCATAGTGGGCGATTTTGTAATTCAGCCACTAGATGGAGCTGAGCTAATACAATAATGAACTAATAAGTCTTTTAGTTGCGCATTATAGTGCGGAAAATACAGTAGGTGACAAAATTGAGCATTTATCAATATTTTTGAATTTCTTTTACATTTTTATTCAGGTCGACCTTGAACATTACGTGGGGAAAAATGGGGGGGCTGAAAATCTATTTTGTTTTAAGATGTTTTTAATAAGATTTTAAAAGTGGGAAAATTATTATTATTATTTTTAATTATTCATTTTAAGAAGCTGAAAATCTATTTTGTTTTAAGATGTTTTTTTAATAAGATTTTAAAAGTGGGATTATTATTTTTTTAATTATTATTCATTTTAAGAAGATCTCACCTTCGGAGAGGGTTGCGGCCGCTGGGAGGGAGGAGCCGGGTTCGGGGGCGGAGCCAGGGCCAGCCAATCGGGTCGAGGGGTTGAGGAAGAGGCGGTCCGGCCGCTCTCCGTCTCTGGGTTGGCGGAGGACCGCCCGGCGTCCTCCCCGCCGTCAGACGTGTCCGCGGGGCCGTCGCCGGAAAGCGGGTCTCTCTCTTCCGGGTCCCGGTCTCGAGCCGAGTCCTCGAAGACCACCTCGAAGGAGGACGAGGTCAAGTCGGACGGCCACGGCGGCTGGCGTGGCCAGCCGGGATCCGTAGAGTCGGGCGCGTCCGGGAGCAGGAGCGAGGACGTCTCGCCCGAGCACGATCCCAACACGGGCACTTTGACCGACAGCGCCTCCGGGTGGTCCGGGAAGCTGGCGGGTGACTCGGTGGCGCTGGAAGACCGCCAAAAAAACCCATTAGGTCCACTCGCGGTCAAATCAATGTATTTTTTGCATCCATCTCACCTGTTGTCCTGCAGCCACCTGTGGTCCATCTCTTCCTGCCAGCCCTCCGGGGGGCTCTCCTGCCAGGCGTTGAAGTAGCGGATGATGCCGGGGTGCTCCAGCTTGGCCAGCGCCTTCACCTCCCGCATCACCTTCTCGCGTGCCACCTTCCTAAAGGCGGGTCGGTGCCACGAGGGAAAAATTAAAACCACGGCGAGTTGCCGGGGGTGGGCGGGGCCTACCTGTCGGGCAGCCGGATCCTCTTGATGGCGTAGTTGCAGTCGTCCACTTTGTTTCGCGCTTGGAAGACCACGCCGAAGCCGCCGCGGCCGAGGCACTGCACGGGCTCAAAGTCCGTCAGGTACCTGTGGGAGGAGGCGGGCGGGTTCACGTCGTCAATTGCCGTGGTAACCCCCTCCCGCCCCTGCCGTGGGAGGCGCGGCCTGGTTACCTGGACACGTATTTGGCGGGGCGTGTCTCCTCGGGCGCCGGCTCGTTGGATTCCACCGCCTCCAGGTCGCTCTTGTCCGTCTGGCACTGCGTTTCTGACTCCTTTCGTTGCTTGGAACAAAAAAAACCAAAGGACAATTTAACTGAAATGCGGATTTTGGCCAGCAGATGGCGCCCAAACTACACATTGATTCTATGCCGCTATTTTTTTTTGCTTTCTGCTGATTTTTGAACCTTCCCGGGTGACCTTTAAAGTTCCCTATGAACTCATTGGCCGCCACGGAAGGCGGCGAACGAATGGAAATGGAGCAAATTGGAGTTTTTTTTTTCTTACTCGGTTGCCGACGGGCGGCGACGGGTGGAAGAACTTGCGGACGACGTAAGTGGTGGCGGCGATGCAGAAGACGATGGTGCCCAGCATCTCCTTCCACCAGGGCAGCAGCAGCACAGGGTCTTTGTTCCTGGGACGCTCGGGTCGCGAACCGCTTCTTTTGATCACGCTGACCGCGCTGTCCCGCTTGGGCCGGTAGCGCTTGGCGTAAGGGTAGTAGTAGCCATTGTCTGCGGGGAAAAAAACATGGCGGTGAGTGAGGACGCTGGCAAACGGGACCGGGCGGTCTCACCGTAGGGGTACTGCAGGATGGACAGCGCGCCGTTACTGTACTCGTCGTGCGAGAACTTGTCGTTGTTCAGGCACTTGTCGAACTCGTCCGAGCCCACCAGGGCCGGAGTCCGGGACGGGGAATCTGCGGCGGCGGGGACCAAGGGTGGGAGTCAAGGTCGGCCCGTCCGAAAAATAGGGGGGGAGGGGCGCCCCAAGGTCTGCTCACTTACGTATGAGAGGCTTCCACTTGACGATGGGGAGAGGGACCACGTCTTTCTGGGACCCGATGGCTTTGGACGGGAACTTTTGGGACATCCTCACTGAGGACTGGAGGTACAGTTGACCCTGGAACATTCCTTACAGGAGAAAATAAATGGGTTAGGGCAAGGGTGTCAGACTCGGGTGGGTTCGCGGGCCGCTTTAACGTCAACTTGATTTCACGTGGGCCGGACCATTTTAGATAGAATATTTAGATTTTTATTTATTTATAAATGGATTAAAAGAACTGGATCAAAAGCCCTGAATATTCATTTTTTTATAGATCTAAAAGAATGTTTATTTTAGCTTTTTTTTTCTATATATTTTTAGATTTTACAAAATGATTTTTGAACGAAAAACACAGAAAAAATGGATTAAAAAATGACAATGATTGATTTAAAAGGGGGAAAATTTTAATATACATCTATACTCTTCATTTTAATTTTATCCTAAAACAGAAAGTCGGCACTCATCATTTACTTTTTCGGGCCGCACTAAATGATGCGGCGGGCCAGATTTGGCCCCCGGGCCGCCACTTTGACACCCGTGGGTTAGGGTTAGGAATTTCTTTCTCCGGTGGCCTATCGATACCCTGACTAGTTGGCCAGCTAATCACAGGGCACAAAGAGACCAGCAATTGTAGTCAGGGGCAATTTAGCATCCAATTAGACTAGCATCCATGTTTTTGGGGATGTGGGAGGAGATCGGAGAACCCAGAAAAAATAGGTCTGTATGAGTAAAAACAACTTATACGAATGTATTTAGTAGTTACCCAGGTACACGCTGGACCCCAAAGCGCCCTGGGATTGGCCGGGATCGTCGCGGAGGTCGTCGTCGCTCTCTTCCGTTTCCGAGCGCTCGCCGTAGGCCGTGTCGTCGAACAGGCTGATCGGGGAGACTTTGCCCGGCTCCACCAACCAGGCGGAGGCGATGGGGGTGCAGAACTGGAGGGAGGGGCCACATTATTTACCCACCGGGACTCCCCACGCCGTTCGCGGGCCCGAGCGGAACGTTGCTGCGACTCACCTGATGTTCCCAGAGCAGCCGTCCATCCGGCGCGGCGCCGAACGCCATCACCTTCCAATCGGGGATGGAGACTTTGATGACCGGGTCCGGGCGGCGCTCCGCGGAATCCCGCGGGAAGATTCTCCGCCGCGCCCCCCAGCGAGCGGGGTCGTCGTCGCCGGCCCGCCCCTCCAAGAGGTCGATGGGCGAGCGCGCCTCGGGGAGGAACTTCACCTCGAAATTCGCCACGCTGAAGTTCCACCTGGGAAAAAAAAAAGCCATGAGCGTGGACGCCGTCGTCGCCGCGCTGGCGAGAAAAACGGCGTACTTTTCGATTCCGGAGCGAGGCCGGATGGCTCGCACCGTCTTCTGGGTCCGGTGGAGGAGGAGCACGTCTTCGCCGTCCGTTTCGTCGCCGCCCCAGCGGCTGCAGCCGCCGGCGGAGCAGATGTAGAGGAGCTGGGGGGTGGAGTCTGGGTCAGACGGGGTCGGTGGGTGGGCGGGGTTTTCCGACGTGGAAGCCTTACCTTGCCGCTGCGGGCGCCCAGGCCGTAGGTGGTGACGGCCTTGCCGCCCACCAGGACGGTGTCGTCGGAAACGCGGTGCGACGACTCCAGCAGGGACTCCACGCTGAAAGGCACCGCCTCCATGCTCTCGCGGTCGCGGTTCCACTGGAAGAGGGCGCCGTCCAGGGACGGGATCACCATCCTGCTGCCGAACACCTGGCCACAGGGAGGGGGCTTGTTTCTATGGCAACTACTATTTCAGCCCCGAAAATATTTGGGGCAAACCGAAAAAACAACAACTGAAAAACTGACCCCACCCACGCAAAAATATACGTCAGAAACAGTTAAAAAAAACTAGAAGAACTGCAAAAAAATGAAATATCGCAAATAACATAACATAACAGATAGTGAGTAAACTACAAAGTCTGAAAGACTACAAAAACCTGGACATCTGAATGCAAAAAATTCCTAAAAATTCTCCCAGAAAATATGAAAAATGGCAATAGATTGGAAAACCTGAACCCCTTAACTGTGAAAAACTGCAAAAGAAAATTCATATTTTACGCGGGTCGTTTTCCACCCACATACGGAAGGAATTTAAGACTTCATAATTGGCTGCCACTGGGGGCGCTAGACGCCCAATCCATTTGAAGTGTGTCTAATGCGTTCATCTAATTCTGATTAAATGATCTTTTAAATTCCAGTCACAGTGGCCATTATGAATGAAATTAAAATGAGTTAATATGATTATATTATCACTTTTTGAGCGTCTCATTTCTCGAGCGATGACATCATGACCTCACCCAACCCCCCTCCCACAGACCCCCCGTCCTGACCCCCCCCTAAACGCAAGGCTATTTGTTTTTCTGCAGACAAAGCTGCTTTCCATTGGTGGAGCTCAAATAAAGAGCGAGGCGAGAAATGGGCAGGGGGAGCGGGAGGGGCGGCAGGTGACTGGCTGCCTCCTCCCGCGGAGCGTCGCAGGGAGAGCCAATGGGGCGGCGCCGGAGACGGAGCCCTCCCCGACCGTAGCCTAATCACCGAGCAGAATGCCGGGCTGGGCCGTGGCGGTGCCGATTGGACAATTTGTTATAGTTAAAAAAAATTACATTCATAAATAATAATAATAATAGAGTCGTTCAATGGATCGGCCGCCTAATGCTGTCAATGGCGTCCATTGTTGTTGTTTTCTTTGGGTACTCGTGGGTCACTTCTCGCTGATTTTTGGTCGCTATGGGAGATTCCTGTACATCTTTGATCATTTCCTGTTTATTTCTGGGTCACTTCCTGTTGATTCTGGGGCACTTTATGGCTCACTTTCTGATGATTTTGGGTCACTTCCTGGGCTTCCAATTGGTTTTGTGGCACTTGATCACTTCCTGTTGATTCTGGGAGATTTACAGGTCACTTCCTGTTCAGTTGTCACTTCCTGTTGATTTTGGACCACTTTGGGCTTGTTCTCTGATGATTTTGGGTCGTTTTGTGAGGATTTGGGGGAATTTCCCCAGTGGCTTCCAGTTGGTTTTGCGCCACTTCCTGTTGATTTTGGGAGATTTATAGGTCACTTCCTGTTCATTTTGGGGCACTAACTTCCTGTTTTGGTCCACTTCCGTTGACTTTTCTATTAAATCCATTTCAACTGAGAAAACTGCTATTGACTCATCATGTCTAAATGCCATTGACGGCCGTCCAACCCAATTTCCTCGGGGGGTCGGCAGCGATTGTTCGATTCCCGCGAAAACGGATCGGACATCTATCGCCCTCTATGGCAGCTAGCGAGTTACTACAAAAAAACATTTTAAAAGCCAATCTTTTTTCCCCTGATCTCGATCACAGCCAGTCCTCCCATTTGGAAACAAATTGGACACCGCCGTGAAAATCCTGGCCAATCTCGAGCGCCGTCTGCTTTCGCCGGCACTTAAGCCGTCTCCGACCGCGCCGGTGCGCGCAACGCAAAACCTCGGCGGCGCGGAACAAAAGCGGAAAAGCCCCGGGGGCGAAACGGCGCCTCTTCACGAGGGGGAGGGAGACTCGGCGCCTTTCCCGGCGGAGGCGACGTTGACGCCCGCGCCGCTCTTCCGAGTGCAGCGAGTTCGTGGGGGTCCGTGGGGAAAAAAAAAAAACATGCATCTTTGACCTCCAAAGTACAAAAGGATATCTCGCTCTATATATGGCATAACTGGCCAATCATAGTTCTGCCGTCCAATTAAATGAGCTCATCACTAGTGGACGTCCAATCCATTTAGACGGATTGTGGACATGTGTCAAAAGCAACCCACGAGTTAAAAAAACACAAACATTTTCAAGCAGCCTTCTCCCCCGCCAATCGGTTTATCACTGCTAGACGTCCAATCCATTTGATCTGGGAGTGTGGCAGTAAATTGAGGAAATCATCTTTTAAGATTGCTTTGACGGTAACGTCGCCCCCCGCCAACATGGCCGCGTTCAAGGCATTTCAAGCGACTGCGGAAGCATGAAAAAGCCTTCTTTTGCCCCTACTGCGGTGGCGGCCATTTTGGAAGGGGCAAACTTGCCATGGAAGTCAATGCATTAACATTCAAATGAATTCGCAACTGGCTTAAAAGATGACTTGGCAATTGTTATTTACTCATGGGTTGCCACCGACGGGACTGGACGTCCAACCCATTTGAAAAGGGAGTGTCGGCAGCGAAGGAAGGTCGACTAACCTCGGGTTTGCTGAGGCTGGACGAAACCAGGCAGCCGGAACCCACGTCCAGGTCCCACTGCTTGCGGCCGTGATTGTGAGGGTCCAACGCCGAGATGCGCCCGTCCAACGTGCTGATGATCACCAAAGACCTGCGCCACACGGGAAAAAAAACGTCAAAACAATCGCACCATCATATTTTTCGACATGTATTTGCATTTTTAGTTTCGCTTCAAAAAACACAACGCTTATGTTTTTTCAGTATTTGCTTCCTTTTTCCCACTTATTCTTTTTGTTTGTTTGTTTCAGTTCTGAATTTGTACTATCATTGTGTTTTTATTCACATTAAAATAGATAGTCACATTTTTATTTATTTATTTGGGGTATTCATTTTCTTTTCTTTCTCGAATTATGATTATTTTTTAAAAACATTAGGTTCTGATTTTTTTTGTATATTTCCTTCTATTTTTTTCTCCTTTTTTTATTAATTTCCTCCATTTTTAAAAGTTTTTTTCATTATTGTATCTTTATTTACATAAAAAAATGTAATTTAACATTTTTATTACTTCGTTTTTGTTGTAATTTTTTATTTGGTCTGATTTATAAAGAACAACATGTAAATTTCTAATATTAAGGGCGTATTTATGATTTTTTTGGGTCTATTTCAATCTATTTAAAAAGATATATTTTACTAGTCTTCACTCTGATTTAATTACTATCATAATTGTATCTTTTTACATAAAACATATCATTTCACAATTTTATTACATCTAGTTTTGGTTGTGATTTTAATATTTTGTCCTATTTTCTTGTATTGGTTTGATTAATAAAGAACAACATTAAAATGTGTATTGTTTTTAATCAGTCTCTTGATATTCATTTCAAAAGCTATATTTAACTTGACATTGATTTCAATTTGTATCCCTTGACGACGGCATTTGTCAAGTTGTCATCCAATTAGTCAAGCCTTGCTAGCAAAGTTCAAACAATGGCAAACACGCTAAAACACCATCAAAGACACCAACATCACCGCCCCCGCCTTTTTTGAGGGAAGGGGGGTCTTGCTCCCGGCACCAGTCTTGCTAAGAAAAACATTGTCTTAGCCGCCAATACAAAAAAAGAAAGAAAAATGAAGCATCCCATTTCCATTGGCTGCCTTCGCCTGGCAAAAAGCCGAAGCGGATTGGCTGTTGCCAAGCAGTGGCTTGAGGACCCGCCCTTGCCCCCCCCCCGCGTCGCCGTAAAAAAAGAAAAAGAAGAAGCCGCTTGGTGCCACGCTAACCGAGTAAAACCACAAACCGCCAAAAAAAGAATCAAAATAATAAATGCAGTGTTTACAAGTGGACACCAAATAATTGATGAGGTGGGAAAAGTTGAAAGCGCAACCAAGCGATGACTCCTCCCCAAAGACGTTTAGGCCAATTAAGTCAGTGAAAGGCGCGAGGCGTCCAATTTGAAGTGGGTGGGATGACTGGCAGCAAATATTGAAGAAAATGGAACAAAAATCCAAGAAAAAAACACTCAAAAACACCTTTAAAAGGGCAACAGACCTTTAAAACAAAGCAGAATGTAAACACGTGATGGAAATAGAAATACAAAAAAAAACATGAAAAACTGCTCCAAAATGAAAACCGTAGAAATTTTTCAAACTTGTTTTTATTAACGATTTTCCTGGCTTTTATTTTTATTTTTTGTTCCACTACTCACCCAAATGTTTTAATGTTATTATATAGTGCACTTTTAAAGTTTTATTGTAATTAATTTGGTTGGTTTTTTTGCAGGTTTTGCCTTTTTTTTAATCTCATGTTACTGGCCATTTTTTCCTGTTTTTCTTCTTTGTCTGCATTTTTTTTGCCTTGGCGATTTCTACTTTTTTCTACAATTTTTCCCTCCATTTATTTCATTTTTATTCATTTGATCTCTCACCAAAACACACGCCAGTCCTCCCAGTTTGAAAAGCTTCGTCAACGTCTTTGTTAGCGCGGCGCCTGGGGCTAGCTCGCTGGCTCGCGCCAATTACCCGGCGCCTCGCCCGGTCGCTCCTCGGAGACGAGCGAGCGCGCTAGCGCTAACGCTAACGGGAGGTGAGAAAGAGCGCATGGTAAACACGGCCCATTGAAATAAAACCCACGGCGCGTTTCCCGGGGAGATGGGCGACCAATCCCCTCCCTTCCACCGGCTCGGGCCAATGGCGGAGCGGGGCCCGCTTGTCGCCGTGCGACGGGGGCTGCCGACAAAAATACCGCCGCGTGGGGAGCACGTGCTGAGTGAGGAGAAAGTTACGCAGGCCCCGCCCAACCCACCGCAGTGTTTTGCGCCTGCTTCTTCGGTGATAAAAAAAGGTTGTTTCTTTAAAAAATAAATAACAAGAAAAAAAAACATTGAGCACTGATAACAAAATAGAGGGGTGTCAAAGGTACGGCCCGTGGGCCGGAAGTGGCCCAACAGGGGGCGGGGTTGTTCTACTTTGTAGCTCATTCATACTGTACATAGACAATTACAGTAATCCCTCGATTATCGCGAATTCACTACTTTGCAATTTTTTTCTGCTATTTTTTTTTTTTTAGTTCATAAAAATGTGAAAATCCGAGCTGAAACTCATAAGGAGACCACTCTTTTTAAATAATTTTTTAAAAATGGTAGTAATAATAGGGGTGACCCTAATTTGCGATTTTTTTTTATTATCGCGGCGGCCATGTCTGGTCTACATTAACCACCACATTTAAGGGATTACAGTAAATGTTTTCATTTTTTTTCCAAAAAATAAGTTTGCTCCCTTTTCTATCAGTAAACAAATGTGCTTATTCACCCCCTGCCAACAAAATGGCGCCTTCAATTGCAGCCAATGAGTTTGTAAAGGACCTTGAAATGTCCCAAAAAAACAACAGGAAGTCACCTGGAAATCACAAACAAACAAGAAAGTCCCTCCAAATCAATAGGAAGTGATCCAAAAACGACCAATCCATTTGGAGTGGGAGGGGCCAACGAACCAACGTCAAGAAAGTGAACTTTTTGGGGGCCAGGATCAACTGTTGGCTTTAAATTTCAGGCTGCCAACCAAAACGAATTTGGCGCAACCTGGTCACTTTTACGGCGGCACCCCGAGCCACTTCGGCGGACCAGCCCAGCGTACGGAAAAAGCTCCCCGGGACGCCAAGAGTCGCCGTATCGTCACGCCACGGCCATTTAAAGTGTGACTTTCTTCCGTCGCTTCCCGCCTTTTTAAAAAAAAATGGGCCGGCTGACCGAAGGGGTTGGGGGGGACGACTTTGACGAGGAGTCCCGCGCCACTGCGGCACTTTGGGTGGGGCTCTCTCTCTCTCTATCTCGCACATAAAGGAGGCGGGACGTAGCGAGGAGGAAAAACAAGGAGTCGCTGGCGGCCAGCCACGCCGTCTTGTTTTCGCTCCCCTCGCCGCTTAGCAACAACCAATCGGGCCGGAGCCGCTCGGCCAATGGGGCGGCGGGGGGGGGGGAGCCGCTTCCGTTTGGATTTCGGCACGTGCCGTCCGTCGTGGGCTGAAAGGAGCGCGAAAAAAAAAGAGAGCGACCGGTGCTGTCAAGTCAGGTCTACTCCTTGTTGTTTTTTTTAACCTCTAAAAACCACACCCTGGACTTTCTCTGCAGTCAGCCTGACTTTTACTCTTGAAATAGACAAAGAAGCTAACGTGTTTTGGTCTGCTACAATGTAAGGGTCTTTTTAAGCCCCTCCTACCGGAATTTACCTTCCACAAAAATATGGCAAACGAGTAGGAATACAAAAATACGAGAGAATTTAGTGGAAAATGTGAGGGTCCTAAAATTAAATAAAAATTGCAGGGGCTTATTCATACTTAATTCATTGGAAGCGGGAAGGTCAGCAGTGAATGAACTGCCAGTCTCCCACTTAAAATGGATTGGACGTGTACTAGCAACAACTTTTTTTTAATTTTATTTTACCTGTTTTTGTTTTCTTTAAATACAGTATTATAGGAGGGTTGGTCCTAAATTTGTTTATTTAGAGCCAGATTGCCACTTCAAAGGGATTGGACGTGACTTTTGTTTGGTTTTGCATTTAATACAGTAATCCCTCGATTATCGCGAATTCACTACGATTTTTTATGCAATTATTATTATATTTTTTTTCTTCATAAAAAGTTCATAAAAATGTGAAAAGCCACGCTGAAACTTGGACACAGAAGCTACTCTTGCTACTAGGACTTAGCATTGAATAAAAAAAGGTAGTTATAATAGGGGTGACCCTACTTGGCGATTTTTGGATTATGGCGGCCATTTTTGGTCTACATCAGGGGTGTCAAACTCATTTTTTGTCGGGGGCTACGTGGTAGTTTCGATGACATCCACAGGGCCATTATGTCTACCAACTAGGCTGCCAAAATTAATCAATTAATAAATTGACAGCTTTTTCGACCGTGCTAATCGATAGATCATTTTTGGACATACAAATGAGTACAAATTGTTTGCAATGATTGATTTAAAATGAGGAAACACAGGAAATAATCCACAATCTTCATTTGAATTTCATCATAAAACACAAAGTTGGCACTCATCATTTACTTTCTCGGGCCACACAAAATGATGCGGCGGGTCACATTTGGCCCGCGGGCCGCCTTTTGGACACCTGTCGTCTACATTAACCGCGATAGATTGAGGGATTACTCGATTTGCTTTCTGCCAGTCTTCATATTGATTTCATTGGAGGAGAATGAAAGGATTTTTTGGGGACATCCATTGCCGTCAAAGGTATCCAAAGATATGTTTATTTACCAGTTCTCTGCCTCACTGCCATGAACTGATCTGGCTCCCCCCACCCCACCCCACCTGAGCTCCTCCCCCTTCCTCCCATCACACCTGGTTCACATGGTTGCTGCCCGGCGGGACTTTTTTACCGCCTTTGCTTTGCTTTGCTTTCCATCCATCCATCTGTCAAGAGGATTCTTCTTCACCTCTACACCACACACACACACACAAAAGCCTTCCCATCTTCTTTCCGTCCCAGCAAAGACACACAAAAAAAGCAGAAATTTGGATTTTTGCATCTTTCGGAGACACGGTCTTTCCGAAAATCAAAACAGGTTTGTCACGAGGAGAGCTTCAGCTGAAAAATGCAAAAACGTGAAAGAACAGAAAGCACAAAAACAGTTTTTAAAAAATGCAAAAAGGGAAACGCAAAAATACGTAAAACAGCAAAAAAATCTGATAAACTGACAATGCGATAAAAACGCGCTAAACCGCAAAAAAATGCAAAAACGTTCGTAAGTAGGGGAGCGTCTGTACAGCTAAACTGACAAAGCGCCAAAAAAATTGCTAAAACAGCAGTGACGGTTCATTCTTGTGCGGCCACCCCTCCCACTTCAAATGGATTGGACACCCATCAGCGAAAGAGTCAATGGTCGTCGTCGTTTTGGAGACGGAGACAGAAAAAAACTCAATGGAAGGACCAGCAGAGGATTCTTAGCGGCGTGCACGACAACGGAAATAAATAAATGATATTAGATTTCTACATGCATGATTCACGCATGTAAACAAAGACGGGGGATGGGTCGCTCAGGTGAGTCGCTGACAGCAAGGCTGATCAAAGGGCGTTCTAAAATATTAAACCGCGTCAGGGGGTGAAAAGTGCAAATGGCAAGATAACTTTTTGAGCGAGGAATGGCGGCCAAACGGCGGCGTCCATTGTTAGCTTTAGCTCACGGCTAACATACTGTCGGGATTAACTACGAGTATTTTACGGGCTAACACAAAAAAATCAGGTTGTAAAACTCGGAACGCACGTGATTTTGTTTTTAAATCAATAAAAAAAAATATATAAATCTTAACCCTTTGACTGCCTATAGCACTTTTTTTGCAAAATGAAAACAGTCTTGTCAAATTTGAGCAGAATTTTGGCCAAAATTGGCTTATTTTTTGTGACAAATTGAATGAGAAGATTAGACAAAAAAATATTGGATCAAGTAGAATTTTGAAAAGTTTTGCAATTGAATTTTTTTAATAACTTTTTGGTGCAACATCCAAAAGACAACTTGCATCGCGTACATTTTTAAACCTTTGAAAGTCTGAACGGAGTAAATTGGTCAAGTCGGGTGTGCTAAAAAAATAACATGAAAAGTAAAAGTTGGCATATGAAATGAAGCAAATTTGATCCAGCACCCTCTTGGGGTTCACCTAGCTTTCCCGCATTTCACCGCTTTTGATCTTAGTCCGCCGCTCAAAAAAACGATGTTCTAGCATGTTGAAAATAGCACACAGAGAATTATTTAAGAACGACGTTAACTCATGTGAGGCCGGGGTCAAGGGGGAGGGAGAGGGAGAGTCGGCGTGAACGACACTGCGGCACAGTCCTTCAAAGTCAGCACCATCTTAAATCAATGTCCGAGCGCTCGTGGGGATCCCGAGCGGCTCGGCGTTTTCAAAACGCGGACCAAAAACGGGAAATGTCGGCGCGACGGACTGACAATTTCGGGCTTTTGACGGACGGTCGTCAGATTTATTTGAATTTGGACAGCGACCCATGAGTGATTATCTCTCCAAAGCGCCCCAAAGACTTCAAGAGAAAACTCTACGTCTGAAAAAAAGCCAACTAGTAGGTTAAAAAATGTGAGAAGCGACCAGAAATCAACAGGAAATGACCTGGAAATGGCCCAAAAGGAACAGGAAGTGACTGCTTGGAAAATAAAGGGACAATTATCCAAAATGAAAAAGTTGTCTGTGGCTCAAAACCAACAGGAAATGACCAGAAATCAACAGGAAGTCACCCAAAATGTCCCCAAATCAGCAGAAAAGCAACCAATTCACAGATTCATCATCATAGGCGCCGTTCAAAGCGGCTGCTAGTTGCAGTGGCTCCCTAAACC